>NW_018164909.1:1190586-1190835 GCF_001263595.1 Phalaenopsis equestris
GATGTGTAGATGTTAGCCCTCAGGTGAGGGGAACGTGGGAGCTCCGAAGTGAGAGCCGGTATCCTCCCAGCCTAGCCGCAAAATCAGTAACCAAGCATAAGATTAGTTAATGTTCTTTATGCCTGGACTAAAGGGTAAAAAATATGTATGCTTCTATTTGACATAATATAAATTAAACTAATTCATTTTATCCATTCACTATAACTTCTTGGCAAGGAGAATGGTGCTTTCTGTGCTTTCTTATATATT
>NW_018164909.1:1190863-1206356 GCF_001263595.1 Phalaenopsis equestris
GTTATTTTCTATAATTAGTTATTATCCAAATTATCTACTTACTTCAACTATTAGTGACAGATAAGCAAGCAACTTGAACATCGTTGTAGTTGAAGTATTACTTTTTATTAAATCTTAGTCTGTAGTATTTTATTTCTCATTGTGGGATCGATATTTAGAACTCCATTAGAGTCTTATATTACTTGAGCGATACGTATACTTGCGTTGACAAATTCGACTTTAACATTATTGAATATTATATCTATACATCTTTATTAGATCAAACATATATAAATAAAGTCGCAGTCAAGTTTTTGGCATCGTTGCTGGAATTTAAATCTTCTAGTAGCGTCATCAAATTTTTGTAATTGTTGATTTACAAAAAAGGTCGGTCATAAGGTACGCAATCCGATATGCTCTCTCTATTCCATGACAAAATATGTTCTTTCCGCAGTTTATCACCAACCTACGGAGCATTTGCTAGTGCCCTGACAAATCATTAGATCCCAACAACTGTTGAGGCTGCACTAGCAGATTCAGTCTGGAAAGTTACAGCAACAGAGGAGATGAATGCCCTTCGACGGAGCCATACATGGGACATCTTAGATATTCCTCAGGGTAAGAAAACAATGAAATGTCGATGATATTTTAGCATCAAGTTCAACTCATATGACTCTTTTGAAAGCAACAAGACACAGTTGATATTCAAAGGATATTCACAACCTACAAAGTTGACTATGAGAAGATGTTTGCTCCAGTGACCAAGTTAAACACATTGGTCTTGTTATCTTTCACGGTGAATTTGGATTGACCCTTGTTCCAACTTAATGTCAAAAATGCATTTCTGAACGGAGATCTTATAGAGGAGGGGTAGATGTCTCTTCCCCTTGGCTTTGACTCTACTGACTCTGCAAAGCAAGTGTGCCGGCTGTGAAAGTCTCTGTTTGGATTAAAGCAATCCCCACGGGCCTGGTATGAAAAGTTCACAGAGGTAATAGTGGGCCAGGGTTTTACTCAGGCTCAATCAGATCACAATCTCTTCTTCCAACATTCTTTCAATGACCAAATTGCTATTCTTATCGTCTATGTAAACGATATTGTGCTCATAGGAAATGATTTACTGACATTGGAGTCTTTGAAAGACATCCTTGCTGTGTCATTTGAAATGAAGAATATGAGATCCCTCTAATACTTTTTATGCATGAAATTTATTCGGTCATCTCAGAGCATTTGCCTGTCTTAGCGCAAATATGTGATTAACCTGTTGATAGAGAACAATTTGCTTATGTGCAAATCATTGTTCGTCCCAATGGATCCTAATGAAAAATTATCTGATGTTCCCAATGTAGTTCCTGTTAACAAGACTCACTACCAGCACCTTGTGAGGAAACTCTTCTATCTCGCCCATACACGACTCGACATATGCCATGCAGTTGGTATAGTAAATCAATTCATGCATTACCTCTATGAGCACCATCTCCATGCTGTCCACTGGATTCTCCACTATTTAAAAGACACGCTAGGCTTAAGTTTGTTTTTCTCGTGCCATACCTCTCGTTCTATTGCTATTTTTACAGATGCTGGTTGGGCCAGATCAGTCCATGATCGATGATCTACCTCCGGGTACTTTTCATTTGTGTGGGGAAATTTTATCACATGGAAAAACAAAAAACTGTCGGTGGTTGCTCGAAGCAGTGCTGAAGCTGAATTCTGATTCATGTTCTTTAGGATATGTGAAGATCTCTTGTTATGCATCATGCTTCACGAACTACATATGCCGACCTCTGGCCCTTTGCAATTGTTCTGTGTTAATAAAGCGGCCATTAACATTGTCTACAAACCGACCTAGCATGATCGTACCAAACATGTGGAGATGGATAGACACTTCATCAAGGAAAAAATTGGGTTCAGGAATATTTGTATTCTCTGTGTCATTTAGTAACCAACTAGCGGATACCCTCACAAAGAACCTTCCGCGGCCTCTGTTCGATGAATTTAAATTCAAGTTGCTTCAACTTGAGGGAGAGTATTAGAAAATTAAAATATTAACGACTATCCCTAGTCGTTATTAATATTCATATTTTCTTTTATTTGCTATTATTTTCTTTCCTATTTCTATTTATTATTATTTTTTATTTCTTTCCTATTTCCCCTTATTTTATTTTTATTTCCTTTTAATTTCCTCTTATTCTATTTTTATTTCTTTAGTGTCACTTGTAATAGAGTTTATATACCCATCTTTCTATTCATAAGATACTCTCCTCTACTCCAATATTCAACAATAACAATTTTATTAATCACGATTGGGCAAACTCTATTCATGCTAACACACGAGATTGAAGCAGTTCTACCAGTCAAATACAACTTGTACAACTAAAGAGTGGTTGCGGAGCTTGTAGAAGCTAAGTTTGATGGATGTCAGACTGCTAATAAGGATGATATGTAGGCTTTACTTGATTTACTAGAAGAAGTATGAACTCAATCTACCTTGATAGGAGATCAAAATATGAACAACCAGATGGTGCAATGCGCATATGAGGGAGTGACATTTCAAGGATGGCTACCTTGTATTAAAGAAGGCTGACTTGGGGCACACAACCTAACTGTTGGGAAGTTTGACCAAGCTTAGACGAACACCGATTCATCATTAGCAAACGAGTCTCTCTCATAGCATACAAATTGCAGACATAAACTATAAAAGAAGTGTTTGGATGAGTTATTTGTAAATTTTTTTAGAAAAAAAAATATAACTATTCACCTAAGAAGTTCGTTTAACTAAGTCATTAATACTGTGAAAAAGTTGAGATACTAAGCGGAGGGCTAGTTGATTACTTTCTTGAGAAGGTCGAGAGCTCCCGGATAATGGAACCTTAAAGGAATAGCTTAAAAACCCTTCAAGAAAGTAAAACCTGACGGAGAGCCGGAAGTCCCACAACAAGCGAAGGAAAATTTTTGCTTGAGCAAAGTCCCTTCTTACTATAAGAATGCCTTAGATCGAACAAGACTTTTTAGCGAATCCAAAACATGCAAAAGCAATAACCAATATTACTCTTACACTTTTGCGAATCTTGCATATAGACAATCAAGCTTTCTAAAGATTGCAAGGACTTCTCAATGACTAAGGCTTGGGGAACTCGCCTTGGATGAGTTAAATTCCCCTGGAGTACGTTTTGAGCAAGGTCACAGTCTTAAATTCGCTGAGCCAGATGAAAACCAAGTTTATGTCGCCAATATTAAAAGTCCACTAACTTGTAAGATGGAACATCAAGAAAGATGAATCACAACATTTCTTATTTGAGATAAAAGAAAAAGACATATGTATGAAAGTAAATCTTTTATTTCATGGAAGAAAGACAAGTACATTCATTTAGGTCATTCGACTATTTACATTCATTTTTTTACATCTATATTTACATTTATATGAATAAAATGAGAAGAAAATTTCTTGAGAAATAAGGCCGACTCCAACCGTCATCCATCTGTTAAATCGTGAGGTCCATACCTCTTCACCTTCCTTTGAATTGAGAGGTCTTCTCCAACGAGGACCAAATATTTGGAAGAGGTCAGACTAGAGAATGAACATCCCAACTCCACTGGGGGAGTGAAGAGCTGTGGTCATCACATGGTGGACAAAGGCAATTGGTAGCTTAGCCATCTTCTTGATCGCTTGACCATAGTGGCGACCACTTGCGGAAGCTCATGCAATAGTAGTTCACAAACAAACGAGTTGGTGGCATGCAACATCGTTGCTTACCATTTATTCGCTTTTTGTCTATGCTGGAACTGTTAACATGGGCCCCACCACTTTGGAAGGAACACTTAAGAAGGGAGAGTCGCCAAATCAAAACGATTTAGATGAATCCTTTCCTAGGATCCCTCGAGTGTTGAGCAAACTCCAAGTCACTAGCTTCAAAAATATGGGCAAGTCAACCTTCGAAGCCAATGAACAAGAAGTTTGCACTTCTAGATACCATCAAACAAAATGTTTAATGGCCTTAAGGAGATTAGTAAGCGCCATTCGTCTAGTCCTTGCTTCCTCCCCGACTTCCCCACTATGAACTCACGAGTATCTTCCTTTTGTTATTATCAACCTTATCCCAGATTCTTTGCTTAGAGCAGATAGGGACCCCTCTTGTTTATAGCAAGACAAGATAAGGGAATCGGTGGGAGCATTGAATGCCACATTAATGGCATTGGATCCTCAGCCGATCACATTTTGAAACATTATCTTTTGTAGATATGTGAGCATTATGACTAACATTTGTTGGCATTTTTAACCGGCATTATCGACATCCAGGACATACTTATCATGTTAGCCAAGTATCATCATGATTATATACTACACCCAAAGAGCTCAGCCAATGGACACTCACATGATCTTACATGTAATTATAATCACACACACATATTGGGCTACAACAAGCAAATTGCCTAAGCAATGATCGTTCGACCTAAAAACTCTAATGTCCATAACTTCAATTTTGTTAAAATGACATCATACAAGAGTATTCATTCAATTATAATTAAAACCCTTCTATCTTTTGCTCACGAAACACATGTCAAGCCTTGGAGGCTAGGCTCTTCCATTTGCAACAATATTCACAATGAGTATTGCGTGAGTCATCTCAACGGGGAGTCTAAACGATTATCTCTATGAAGACAATGATAATATATGCTCAATAAGTCTGAAGGAAGACACGACCCATCAAATACGACGACTTAATTAAAAGAACATATGGGGTATGAGTATTGTATGACTTGAGTTGGGTTTATAACTTTGGAAGAAATTCTACTAGCTGAGACATAGACATATGCCTTACGAAGAACTTATTCTCAAACTTGACAATGACATCTGTTCGACAAGTTTCAAAATACTAATCTTTCATGTGATTCGGGTTGATAATTATATGATTTGATATGATATATCGACACTTTCGCTATCTCGACAAGAGGCCAATCAGGTACTTTCTTTTCTCTCGTTTTTATAAGCCCAAACCTGATACAAACTTTCTATTTGAATTTGCATGCTCGAATGTCCAAGGTACTTTACAATTGCCTCAACAAAGCTACAAGGTAAGTTCCACATTTAAAGTTCAAAGTTTTCATATAGACAAATGCTATTCATACTAATATTTAGCTCACATAAGAATTTTTCAAACATTTTTGTTGAAGAAAGACAAACAATTTGTATGAAAATAAAAAAGTCTAACAATACGAACATATTTTTATTCATTAAAAGTAAAAAAAATTTATGGGAGGGCGGAGAGGTGTTCATTAAATAGTTCTTATGATGCATTCATACCCTTCGCTCCTTTCTTCGCTTTCACTCTCTACCTTAGATTCAATAAGGAGTTTAAAATTCTCTATACTTGCCCATTCTGAAGGGAGTATATTATTTTTTGTCAGGTGCTCCAGGCAATAGTGGACACTATTTGTAACATTCCGTTCCTGTTACCGTGGAGAAGAATCTAAGAGCCAAGAGAGAGAGAGAGAGAGAGAAAATGAAGAGCCGGAAGAGGAAGTGAAGAGTCGAAAATGAAGAGCCGGAAAAGAGCCGGAAGAGGAAGTGAAGAGTCAAACATAGGCGAGATGAGCCGAGGAGTTGGAAAGCCAGGGAGGTGAAATTTGTCCTATAAATTGTCGAAGGACTTACTTTTTGAGGCGAGCGGCTTGTCTGTGGTTAAGGAAGACGAGAGGGAGGAGCTTGCGTGCGTGTAGAGGAGAGGAGACTTGCGTGAGGAGGAGGAGAAGAACAACAACCACAGTGTCAGTGTCAAGTGGAGGAGGCCAGTGTAGATGCTCGAATCTGAGCAGTCGAGCCCCGCGTGCCTTAGCAGACCATCGAAGAAGAGTCCTTTGTGCGACATTGACTGAAAGAGATAGAGCATTTTTCTTTATTAAGTGATTATATATATTATTGAATAACAAAAATAAGCTTGAAATAATAAAAAATTATTACTAATATAATAAATAAATTAAATTTTAATATACTATATTTATTTTAGGCTTTCAATTTTAGAAGAGTTGACGTCAAGACGAATCAAATAACAAATTAATCGTCCTTGAGGTGATTACCTATACTTTTAATCTCTGGTAATATTTTGATTTTTCTCCACTATTTTGCATTAATAGATAATGATACTTGTACGAGCTTTATTTTTGATTTTTGCGTGCTTTCCTTTATTGGTCACATTGCTATGAATGTATATAACTACTCACTTTCATGCATTAGCTTATGTTATGTATAGTATTTTGAATTGAATGTGATGAACACATGAATGATATATTATATATTGATTGTTTGTATATACATGACTGACTATGATAAAATCACTCTTTTACGGTACTAGCAGGGGAATGCTAATCTACCCGTGCACGTAAATGGAAAAAGATGTTGATATTGAATTATCTTAATTAATATAAATTTTTATACATTGCTTTTGTGACGGTTGTATGAATACATAATGATTTTGATATGCTATTAATATTATAAGATTGTTTAAATAACATCAAATATTTATATTGATTTATTAAACATATAACTGACATGCATATTATTTTTCATTTTTCTTGTATTATTGTAGTTTATGAGTATGAATATTAACTTACTTGTTTAATTCATTGTTATTTTAAACTAACTTTTCATGTTAATTAAGTGATTAAAAGGTGAGTGATAGAAGGGATAATGTTTATAGAAGACGCAGATAATTAGTAACGAGATACATTTAAATATAGTGCTTTAATTTAATTTGGTTAGTGACTCTTTCATTTGTTGAATAGTAAATAAATATAGAAAATTTAGTGCCAACCGTCTGATCGTTTGTTTCCATCTTGGTTAATTTTAAGGCCCGGGCCGGGTCATGATACCGTTCTTGAATTTCTGCTAGAGAGTGACCTTCTACGCAACACTCTGAGACAACACACCTGGGAATTCCTTGGAATTTTTAATGGTAGCCATCTGCTCCCGCAAAGTTAATCCTCAAGTTCATCACATCGAGTCTTTAGTCTGGCATATTCCTCCTTAAGAGTTTCATTCAACTGCTTAATCACAGTGGGAGGGGCTGATCAATGCCACATTTTCCTTCCTCAACTTGAGGATTACTTTCTCATAGCTCTTTTACCTCTTCTTCTCCCTCAAAAAGTGTTGTATCTTTCTATATTACAGCCTCCCCAAGGTGTGGGCAGCTTGTCAGCTCATCGCCTGCTTACGCAACATATCCAGTGGTAGGAAACTCTTGTCCAGATCTTTGAAGTCCTCTGCAAAGAAAGGTGAATGTACAGCTTGCCGAAGTGATAGGAGAGTCATGCTTCGTATTCAACCTAGGCACAAATTATTTTGAGTAGTTAAAATTTTATACTCAGAGCAAAGTACTCAAACATATACTGGTAGAATGAAGGTCCTGAATGTTAGCATGGAGTACAAGTCAAAATTTTTTTAAGCTTGCCAACATTAACTAACCAAAATTCCCGGAGCCTTTAGTTCTTTGGGAAGCTTCTTGGATGTGGTAACCCATTATTGCTAATGCAAAATCTATGGCACAAACAAGGCTCCCTATAATCATAAACTATCTTGGAAAACTTTGTTTGATGGAACCATTGAATTTTAACAGGATAATCCTTCCTTGTAGCTATAGCTAAGTCTTGCATAAGCAATAGTCTCCTAAACCTTAGCTTTAAATGAACTGCTTAATTTAGAATTCTCTCGTCCTCAAATAAGGTAATTGACCTTGGAGCCTGCACTCACAGAGAAATCAAGTCTAAAGTAATACGAACCAATATCAGGTGAAATCTCATTAACTGCACATTATATTGAGAAATCTCAATCTCTCATGTATTGGGGCTCAGGAATTTTATCGTTTTTTGATCGATCAGTTGTTAGCAGCCTAAACAGTCAACCAAGTTTAGGAAATCTTCTGACAACTAACATTTACTACTGAAAATAAAAACAAGGTTAAGCTATAACTAAGTCTTGCATGGAACCATTGAATTTTAACAGGATAATCCTTCCTTGTAGCTATAACTAAGTCTTGCATAAGCAATAGTCTCCTAAACCTTAGCTTTAAATGAACTGCTTAATTTAGAATTCTCTCGTCCTCAAATAAGGTAATTGACCTTGGAGCCTGCACTCACAGCGAGACCCTTAATCAAGTCTAAAGTAATACGAACCAATATCAGGTGAAATCTCATTAACTGCACATTATATTGAGAAAAAAGTCTCAATCTCTCATGTATCGGGGCTCAGGAATTTTATCATTTTTTGATCGATCAAGTTGTTAACAGCCTAAACAGTCAACCAAGTTTAGGAAATCTTCTGACAACTAGCATTTACTACTGAAAATAAAAATAAGGTTAAGCATATATCTGCGTGTACCTTGGCATCAATGTAGCATTATCATTAGATATTTTAGGTTGTATGGACTGTTATGATTTGAAAAAGATTATTGGTAAATTTCTTGTTCAACGCAAATTGTTACCTCTCTTCCTGATCAAATATCATCTTATTTGTCCTTAGTAAGTACTTTTATTTGTTTATAGAGCTTTTCTCCATATAGAGGTATTTTGATCTGCCAAATTTATCGTTAGTTGTGATAAAATTGTTGCTGCTAGGATGACATCAGGAGGGAAGCTCGAACAATGAGTTTGATAGATCACCCAAATTTGCTGAAAGGATGTTGCTCATTTGTTGTTGAACGCTCTCTCTGGATTGTTATGCCATTCATGACAGAGGGTTCAAGTTTTCATCTGATGAAAGTTGCATATCCTAATGGGTTTGAAGAACAAGCTATTGGGTCAATTCTCAAGGAAACTCTCAAAGCATTGGAATACCTTCATAAACATGGGATCATTCATCGAGATGTAAAGGTTAGTTCTTAATTGAAACACTATGGTAATACATGTTATATGTCGTATAGTGTTTCTTTTCTGAGGCAATCTCGAAGTGCAGGCTGGGAATATCCTCCTTGATAGCTCTGGTGCTGTAAAGCTTAGTGATTTCGGTGTAACTGCTGGTATGTTTGATAAGGGTGATAGACAACGTTCAAGGAATACTTTTGTAGGTACACCATGTTGGTAAGAGGCAAATATTTTTTTTTTCTGCTCTTATATCTTTATTAGGTAGGTTGCTTTTGAGCAATTGCAACAAATTTATTGTGATTTGTTTTGATAGGATGGCACCAGAGGTGATGCAGCCAGGAGGTGGATATGATTTTAAGTGAGTTTTTGTGACATTTAGGAGTCTAGAAACCATGCGTATTAGTACTTGTCTGACGAATAATAAAATGCATATGAATGTTTCTCCTATACCTTGCATGCTTCTCTTTGACACCTTTTGTCTGTGACATCGATTCTATTGTGGTTAGGTTTTTCTCTAATTGTTTCTTGGATGAACAGAGGAAAAATATATTACTTGGTGGCTTGTTAAAAACATTACCTGCACAGGTAGTGAGCTTGAAGGTACATAGTACCAGGGGTTAAGTTGAAAATTATCATCATCATTTTCAATATCTACTAGTTGGGCTCAACTATATGAATTTTTTGCAAATTCTTATTAGGTTCTGCATGCTGTGTCCACTGTAGATTAAATTTTAGTCAAGTTACTTTGTCCTGCCCCAGTTCCTATTTCACTTTTATTCATTCTGCCATCTTTATTAGTATATTTTTTACTCTACTTTTTACCCGCTTAACCCACCTATTTTATCTTTGATAATGATATATGTTGAAATTCATAATAATGTAGAATATTTTTATTGATATGAAATGAAGTATAAATAACCCTTACATGAATCCTAGAATAGGATTCATAATAAATAAATTAAAAAAAAACAGGAAAGGAAAGTTATAAAATCTAATATCTCCAACTAATCAATTCATATTAATTATTTGAAGTAAAGGAAACGTCATAAAATAGAAAAGCCTAAAATACGAAAGGAGATAAATCTAATCCAAGAAAATAAATCTAAAATAGGAAAGGAAATAAAATTATATTAGGAAATAAAATTATATTAGGAAATAAATCTAATCCTCATAAGTTTTAATAGAAACAAATTATTAACTTCTAACACTCCCCCTCAAGTTATAGCATGATTGTAAACCATGTTCAACTTAGATTTAAAAACATCAAACAATGAGCGAGGAAGATATTGTGAAGTAGAACTTGAAGTCTTCATCCTGTATTGTGGCTGTCTTTGATTGCAATTTTTGCAGTGTCTGTAGGTAAGCAGAAGTCTCCTACAGGTAATGTTGCAGGTGGGTTTTGCAGAGAAGTAGACAACCTGCAGTAAAAACTGACTTCTAGTTGACTGCCGTTGTCTTTGACTGCATTTCCTGCAGTGTTTGTAGATAGACAGAAGACTCCTATAGGTAATGCTACAGTGGAATTTACATGAAAGTAGACAATCTGTAGGAAAAACTGACTTCTAGTTGATTGTGATTGTCTTTGACCGCAGTCCCTGCTGTGTCTGTAGGTAGGTAGAAGACTCTTACATGTAATACTGCAGGGAGTGTACAGAGAAATAGACAACCAATAGGAAAATCAGCAGGTTATGGCTTGCAAAAAGAGGAAATGCTTCGAAGGTAGGCCTTGTTTTCGGAAAAGCTCTAGAGGAGGTTCTAATACAGAAAAAAGCTCCGGAGGATGTCAGTTCGGGTTCAATTTCGACCCGAAAAAGACTGTCAACCTGAACTCGACACGAATAATAAACGAGTCGAAAACTAAGACCCATATCTAACGTTGACCCGTTAACCCGAACCCGACCCGAATAATAAATTGGTTGAATTCTCTAATCTGGATCTGACTCGAAAAATATTTGGATTAACCCTAACTCATATTTTTCTAGTGGAGTTCTAGTCCTGTTGGCATGTCGGGTCAATTTTTAACTCCCCCAACTTTGCAGGACAATCTTTGGATGCAGGGAAGACTCTAGAGGAGAGCCTGATGCAATAAAAAGCTTCGGAGGGCCTGATGTAGGAAAAGATCCCGGAGGAGGTTCTGCTGCAGGAAGGATTCTGGCGGAGGATCTACTGCAACAAAAACTCTGGAGGAGGGTCTTATATAGGAAAAAATTTTCGGAGGAGGGCTTTTTGCAAGGAAAATGCTCCGGACGAAGAGGCTCTGCATTGATGAGGGCATACAACTGGATACTTTCGGCTGCAGAGAGAGTTCCAGTGGCAAAGGAAAGACAGAGAAGGACTTGTATGGAGTTTTTGGGTAGTAGGGAAGAAATGACGGAGAAGGGCATGCAGGCTGGCTGCTGGAATTCCATTCAGATACATCCAGTCTTAGCTCTATAATAACCTCTCTCAAGTCGTTTTGAAAGCAAACCAGAAATGAACTCTGTAACAAGCTTCTCTTTGTTTCCATAATCCATGCATGTGAAAAGGCGGGGGACGCTATAGAGGCGGCTGCAGGAATTTGAGGCCCGCTAGAAGGTGCTGGTAATGTCTGGAAGTAAGTTTTCCAGTCGACAGAGATGATTTCCGGTTGTTAGGGACTTGCAGGGAAGAGGTCTAGCTGCCTGAAATCTACATAGGTAGATATTATATATCTGATTGTTGAACCCACGAGACAACATTTCATTCACCTCATACTAAACAAACATTTTGATGTAATTAGGAAGAAGAGACTGCCTCATTAACATATCAAACAAAGGGCCAGGCGTGCCAACAACTACATAAACACCGCTAGAAAGTATCCGCTGATCCTCCCTAGTGCTCGTCCCTCCCACACAAGCATGAATCTTCACACTGAGGTAATCACTAAGTGCTCGCACAACTTTTTCGATTCGTTGAGCCATTTCCCTCGTAGGAGCAAGAACCAAAGCCTGACATTCATCTAAACCATAATTGAGTTGCTACAGAATTCTAGAACAAAAGGTCGCCGTCTTTCTTGTCCCAGGTTATGATTGTTGAATAATATCCAAACCCTTGCAGAAAGGAGCAATCACCCCTTGTTGAATAGCAAAGGCTTTTCCAAGACATGACCATAAATTCCAAGGCCCATGGAATCAAAGCTTTCATAAACCACATCATAAGTTGTAAAGAAGTCTTGCCCATCACCCATAAGCAACTCATTCAGTTTTGTGCCGTATTGTTGATCATCAAATTTGAGACCCTTCTGGTGCAAGTCCAGCCATTTTTTACTTGTAGAATATAGCGAAAGAGGGAACATTTGCCTGTGACCGGATGAAAGGCAACTGGCGGTGGACTAGCAGGTAACATCTACTGGAAGGTCCAACGACTGAATCTTCAGGAACCCGACAGAAGGAAAGCCTGCAGGGAAGTCAACAACTGAACGATAGAAGAAAAACCTACAGGGAGTGCCTGAGATGGAAAAACAAAACTGCAGGGAAAATGTCGACGACTGGGTAGATGCCTCTACAACAACTAGGGTTCGATCTTAGGAAAGGTCTGCAGCATGACAAAGATTGCCTGCTGCAGAGAATAAGAAGTTTCTGCCGGCAAGAGACTCTAGGTTTTTTTTTCTGGCTATGATATCATGTTGAAATTAAGAATAATGCGGAATATTTTTATTGTTATGAAAGGAGTATAAATAACCCTTACATGAATCCTAGAATAGAAAAAACAATAAAAAATAAATGACAGGAAAGAAAAGATATAACACTTAATATCTCAAATTAATCAATTTATATTAATTATTTGGAGTTAAATGAAGCCTCATAAAATAAGAAAGAAAATAAATTCAATTCAAGAAAATAAATCTAAAATAGGAAAGGAAATAAATCTAATTCTCATAACTTCTAATTGAAATAAATTATTTTTTAATATAACTTCTAGCTGAATATTTGAAAAATGCTACTTCATGATCTCTTTAAATAATCATTGGAGACTCCCTCCCTGATTTTGTTCGTAGATCCATAGCAGCATTTAAAGTTAGGAAGTTCAATTTGAAAAGCACTCCATAAATTATTGGAAATAAGATCTACGAAGTTTGAATATTGGTTATAATCGCCAAAAATACTTGAATCCTAAAAAAACTCTTCCTCAATGTCCTGGCCCCATTTATTTGCAGTTAGAACATTTCATATGCATGCTTGTAGCGTACTTCCAACATCTTGTTTTTCTGGAGAACAAAAACGGTGGCAGATTTGTGAATGAAATATTATAAATTATGAGGAATATGATTTCTTTGTTATCGGCTGCCGTTTGTTATCAACTTGTCCAAGTTCTTTCCTGAACATGTAATATTCAAAGATTAGCTGTATTTCCATAGTTGAACTTGATGGAGAAACTTGGTCGGTTGTTTTTTCTTCAACTTTAGAATGGTACATTGTTCCCTATCTCTAATGGATGCAATCTAGCCTTTTTAGTAAGATAAGAGATTCATATTTATTAAATGTAGCTTACTATGACACTCCTCTTTATTGTTCTTTCCCTTACCACCATTTTGCTTTGTAACATTTGAATGGAACATGGTTCTGAATCTTGTCCGTTTTGTCATTGTTTGACAGAGCTGATATATGGTCATTTGGAATTACTGCACTTGAGTTGGCCCATGGTCATGCTCCTTTTTCAAAATACCCACCAATGAAGGTAAAAATTATTAGCATTATTGCTATTTTCTATTTTGTCATTGACAGAATCACTGATTTAAGAAAAAATATATCATGAAAAATTTTTATGTGAAATACTTGTTTTCTATTTGTGCGAGGGGTTGACACCAGTCTTCTCCTAGCGGACTTGGATGTTTACTTGTATGATGGTTGAAACTATAAATGCTTTTTTAATGCAAATTAATTCTAGTTCTACATTTTTTGTAAAATATTTTAAATTAACTTGACATTTGGTAGTGTAAATTATGGAGTACCCTAACTGTGGAATTTCAAATCGTAAAGCTCTGCCTTACCCATCATTCAATCTATTTATCACCAGTTATATGAAAATAGCAGTCAATGAAATTTTAAATGAAAATAGCAGTCAATGAAATTGAATTTTTGGGAGCTGTCATTGGACGACGAAGGATAAAACTCCAACCACATATTATTAGGAAAATAGCCAATTTTCCTAATGAAAAATTAAAGGAAAAACAGGGAATGAGGTCATGGCTTGGAATTCTTAATTACGCCCGAAGTTATATCCCAAATTTGGGAACTCTTCTCGGACCGTTGTATCAGAAGACGTCTCCTCATGGAGATAAGAGATTAAAGGATCATGACTGGGAGCTTATTAGAAAAATCAAAGAGTTAGTACAAAAATTGCCTGATTTAGAAATTCCTCCTGAAAATGCTTATATTATTCTTGAAACGGATGGGTGCATGGAAGGATGGGGAGGAATATGTAAATGGAAGATGGCTAAAAATGATCCCAGATCTTCTGAAAGAATATGTGCGTATGCAAGTGGAAAATTCTCAACGATAAAATCTACTATCGATGCAGAAATTCATGCTTGTATGGAAAGTCTAAACTCTTTAAAAATTCACTATCTTGATAAATCAGAGATAATTCTGCGAACAGATTGCCAAGCTATAATATCTTTTTATAATAAGACAGCTCAGAATAAACCATCTAGGGTCAGATGGCTTGCTTTCACTGATTTCATCAACGGATTGGGGATCGTTGTTCACTTTGAACATATAGACGGAAAGAACAATGTTCTTGCCGACTCATTATCTCGACTAACATATCTTTTAATTACAGGACAAGAGGAGATTGCTAAATCTTTATTTACAGGAAAAGAATGGACGCACGAAGCTCAAATTCCAAAGGGAAGAATCCCGTTCGAGAAGATGAATACTCAGAAATCGGATCAAATACTTATCAGTGGACAAGAAAAGGGATACAAGATCGTCGGTGGAATCACAACATTCCTGACAAACGCCTTGAACAACAAGAGCTACGACACGAATGGATGCAGCAACAGAAAAATAGGAGAAAAGAGTTCAATCGAAGTCAGCCTAGTTCTTTTGATATCCCAAATATTCCCAAAGATGCCAGTGACCTTCACTGGGAATTATTATGGGAAACTTTCGACTTCCCAATATCAGCAGATGCTCATGACAAACTCAGAGGAGCTGCCAGAAGGATTGAATCAGAACAAGCCAACAAAGTGCTTGAAGAACTTCGTGTTCTTCAAAGGATATATGAAAATAAAGTTGCTTACTGCAAGAGCAACTCTAGCAAGGACAATGCATGGAGTGACATTCTCCCGGATGTCAAAACGATGGACAACCGTCTCAGCAGCCTCATCAGTGTCACCGCACAAGTTGTGTATCAAGCCCTGGAAAAAGGAGTTTAATTTCCAGGGTGTATATTCGATAAAGTCTTTTCTCGTGTATATATGTGTTTTCGTATGTATTAAGTATTTTAAGTCAGCATCATGCGGAGCTGTAGTGGGCCCGCAATAAGTTTATTCTGTCGGCCACGTAGCCACTATGTGTGTGAGTGGGTACGGATAAAGGTGATACACCACCTTTCCGCCCATGGTTTTTACCTTTCCGGCCCGTGGTTTTGGTTAGTGGATTCCATCCTTTTCTGGGATGAAATCTCAGCCATCCACGTA
>NW_018164909.1:1206428-1215488 GCF_001263595.1 Phalaenopsis equestris
TTTGTTTGGAGTCAGTCAAGTTTGGTTTGGAAATCAAGTGTCTTCTTATATTGTAAGTGCTAAGTTTGAGAGTATTGAAGTTTATTGAAGTTTTTAGTTCTGTTCTATTTTTCTATCCGGCTAAAATTTCTTTGTGATCCCCAAGCCGGCGATCCCCCGTTTCCGCCCCTTTTTGGTATCAGAGCTATGTTGGGGTAAACATTTAAAGTATTTTAAGGGATCCTAGTAAGAATTTTGATGAGTTGAGTTGCCGAGCTCTCTCATGTTATTTAGCTATCTTTTATATCTTTTGACCTATTATTTTGATAAATAGATTGAATTTTTCAGAAAAATTTTTCTGAGTCTGGTTTCCTTTTTTTTTTATTATTTTTATATTATTTTAGATTAAGAAGCTGCTGCCTAGTATTATCAGTTAGTAGTCCTGAGTGCCTCAAAGAGATCTCCGAGAACAGTAGGAGCACCGAGGAATTGTAAGGACGAAAAGGATATACTAAGTTTGTTCAGGAACTTAATTTAAGATTTTATAAATTTAATAATAATATTATGAACTTCAGATTTATATAAATTCTTCTGGAATCTTTATATCCGTTTGATTAATCATATGGTCAAGAAATATAAGGATGATAGTTTAAGGCATGGAAAAGCCAAGCAAAACAATTTATCAATTTTCTGAAAGGTGAACTTAGAATACTTATCTTTTATTAATTTGAGTCCCAACTATTGCTCTGTATATGAATGATTGGAAGCTTTCATCAGCATCCACTGATTATAAATCAGCTTTAATAGCTACTGATTCTCTGGAGCCTCCTGCGTTAGGATTTGTCAATCCTTCAGACGCCAGACAAAATACTTCTTCTGCTTTAGTTGCTATAATAAAGCAGAATAATACACTATTGCAGTTATTATTAAGGGTTTCAGATAAGCTTATTACAATTGAAGACAAGATAAAGCAAATTCAACAGAAAGAACCTGAAAAATCTGTTGAAGACTCTATATCTGCTCTTCAAAAACAACTTGAAACTCTTTCTCTTGGAAGTCCATCTAAACCAGTTAAACCCTTTAGACCAAAAGGCCAGTTATTTGTTTTTCAAAATCCTAAAACTATATTCCTCAAGGAAAAACAAAAATCTACATGATGGCCTCCACATCTAGAAATAATTCTTTTCGTACAACTACCTCTCTTCTACCTGTTCCAAATGTACGAAACTCTGTTCCTACAAATACTTCCAATCTTGATGATCAAATCCGTGATTATCGTATGAGATCACGAATAGCATATGAAATCCAGAGAAGGTTGCCTCGAAAGAAATCATATAATAGGACTCTGGAAAGTCAAATAGATCCAGAGCAACAATTAGAAATTTCACAAAGAAAGCGTGCCAATTTAGTGCCTGCTGAAACTTTATATGAAGACGGATGGTCTTCAACGAGGCATAGAGTGTATCAACATTATTCTGAGGAAAGAATACTTGCTGTTGAAAATATTCAAATAAACCTGCCGTTCATAAGGCAAGAATCATATCAGAAATTAATCCAAGAAGGCATGCAACATATTCATCTTGGATTAATAATGATTCGAATTCATACTCTGCATAGACGAGATGCAGGTACAACTGCTTTAATTGTGCTCAGGGATACTAGATGGAGATCCGATGTTTCAATCATTGGAACAATAGAAGTTGATCTGTCTAAAGGTACACAGCTCGTATACATAACTCCTGATATGTTACTATCAATACATGATTTTCTTAATCATATAGAGCTTGTCGTGTTAACTCATGGGTATGATGACTGGCAAGGAGGAGAGTCTAATCTTCTCATAACCAGGGCTCTAGTAGCAAGACTTACAAATACCAGTCATGCTGGTTTTCGTTACAATGTTAATGGGATTGCAGATTATTTGGCAACTCATGGAGTTATTGCAATACCGGGACAAAAACATTCTATACTTCAATTAAAAGGTTTAGATTGAAATCTAAAACTTTCTGAAAATATTGGAGTTCAAGTCCCACGAAGTTTGGTCACTAGACAGAGAATTGATGGTTCCATTCGTCTATCCTTTTCCGATTATACAACTATATCTCCACCTCCAGTTCCTGAATACTCAAAGCAAGATATTGAAGGATCAGAGGATGAAGCTATTTATATGGCATTCGAAAACGATTTTTCATGGGATTCTGAGGAAGATGAAAAGTTTAATTCAAGAAATTCTCAAAAATCCTTATGGGAAAGATATCAAAATGGTGATCCTACAGTTGCTCCACTAGGACATCCAAGCGGGAAATATGATTATCTTGTGGAATATTCTATGCGTGTGGATAACACCCCAATTATACCTACTGGATGGGGCGATGAAGATGATATCGATGATGAATGCACTACAATCTGTAAAGTTGAAACGTATTCTGGTGATAATGAGCTACCTGAGCCAGATAAAGAAGATGATCCTTTATCATTCTTCTTATATTTCAATAAGCTTAATAATGAACTAAGTTCATTCGCGGAAGTTGGTGGGAATGAAGAGGAAAAACAGGTACTAGCCCTAAACCCTAAACCTGAAACTTTTGAAGTACCCTAACTGTGGAATTTCAAATCGTAAAGCTCTGCCTTACCCATCACATCGAGCTAACCCACCTTTGGACCTCCATTTCTAGCCAATAATGCATTCATCCAGGCAGGCAAACACACATATTCCTTCTCGCTGGAACCTCACAAATCTGCTACACCCTTCCCTTCTTCTCTGCTGGTAACTCATATGTCCGTGGGATTCCTACTCCTACCTAATACTATTTGGGACTATTATAATTATTTTATAATTAACGCCCATTCTTGATTTTGGATTATTCTTAATAGAAGCTTTTCTAGGATTTATGCATTAATATTGGAATGAAGTACTTTTTCTCTAATTCTTGTCATTGTGTTAAAGCTGTATACTTATTTCTTATTATTTTCATGACCGTGGCCTTCATTGCTGCATGGCTGCCATTTTGCAGCCTTAATTGTCACAATTTTGCAATTCCTCATATCTACATCCTTCACTCCTTTAGCCTTATTTCTTTCATTCTTTTGCAAACTAATTATTATCATGATTTCCTTTCCAATGAACGATATGCCCAGGTTCTCGTGGTCTGAGGATCCTTTGGAATTGAGCCCGGAAATCCATGTTAAATGGGATAATCATGAAATATCTATTCATTATATCATTTGAATGGAAAGAATTATTTCAAGTGATCACTATTGGTTTTTTATTTTGTTGAAAGAATGAGAAATATTAGGTCATTTACTTAGCACTGAACCTCAGTACGGCGATCCCATGTTTAATGATTGAGATGAATAGGGCTCTATGACGATTAATGGATGCTCTTTCATTTAGTAAAAGAAATATGGAATTTTGTAAATCAAATGTGTTCTTGAATTGCTGCTCAAATTTATGAAATCAAGACCAACATCTCATCCACAAAGCAAGAAGGATGATCCATCACAACATACTCCAATCCACTACAAGGCCTCTGGCAAGAAATAGATTATTTCTGTTGCATTCAAATGGAATGCAACAAAAATATGACCCTCTTTAAAATGTTTGTTAAAACAGTTTGATGTTAGTTTTTGTTGGATCAAACATTGACTTTCATTCTGTAATGACAAACATCTTTGGAAAGATGGATTCAGCATTGCTAAATAAAGTCTTTACCATTCTCATTTATTACCTCTTCTTATGGCTAGTACTTATTTCTAGCATTACCAGGTTTCTAGCATTATTAGGTATCGCATCTTCAAATTATTGATTCAGTAACTAGAAAACATATGTCCAACTCTTAAGACAATTTTTTTTCTTATACCCTTAGCAACAATAAAATAACCATTCCAGATGATTCCTTGGCATTCATAGCTGGTCAAACACACATTTATATAACCAAATACCTCGCCAGAAAACTGCTGCATTTATGTTTTGTTATCTTACAAATATTATAATGAAATTCAACAATGTACCATATGAACTCTAATTCTATTTTATATCATTCATCTTGACATCTGAGGATCGTCTTCTACTTTTAGCTTTGATAATTTATTTCATTTATCGATGATTGTACTTATGTTATGATTTTTCTTACTTAAAGCTGAAAATATGCAAGTACTATTTTTTCTTGCTTTAATATGATAAAAAGCTATATTAGTATCAAAATTGAAGGAGCCAAATTCGATAATACCAAAGCATATTTTAAAGATTTTCTTTCCTTGTACTTTCAAGAATATGAATAATATGAGTCCTTTTATGTTTGCTCACATCATAAGCAGGCTATCTACAAGTTCATCAAGTTCAAAAGTCTTAACACAAGTTCTAACCAAATTCTTTCCCCACTTTTATACCTTAGACAATCTTATTCTTAAAATGTTGAGGATTATTGTTTTTGTTCATGCACATTACTATCATAGAAAGAACTTGTTCATTCAGCAATTAAATGAGTTCACTGGTTATTTTACCACATAAAAAGAATGCAAATACTACCATCTATGTGTGTTGATGTCATTTTTAATGAAGATGATCATTATTAGTTATCCTAAAAAAGATTTTTTATTAACTTATAAATTTTTCTTTCTAAATTATTTTGTCTTACTGCTCATCGCAGAAATCAACTCTATTCCATAACGTGTCATTCCTACACAGATGACGAAAAGCTAATGGCTGATGATCGGTTGTAGCTTGTGCACAGGCTGTGTTTTGCAGTGACACATAGTTCTGACGCTGTTTGCATTTCCTTGAGAACTCTTCGATATCTTTCTGGAGTGTCAGTTAGAATTAACCTTGTCCTGCACTCTATACGTCAAGATTTTTTCAAAATGGCTTCCGCATTCTTCGGAGTGTACTTCTTGGAGGACATCTTCCGCCTCATTCTCTTTTATGTATTTCGATGCAAGACATGATTGACCTTCGGAAATGCTTCCCTTCAATCATAAGATACAGTGCAACTTTAATTTTGAACATCCTTGGCTCTGTGACTTCTTCTGATATCTTCCTAGTTTCAATATATTATATATAGAGATTCACCCAGTTCTTCGATCTCCAATTCTATTTTCTCATTTTCTTCAATAATTTGTCGGACTAGTCTTTGAGGCACCCCTCCTCCAAACAAACACATTTGGATAGGAGTCCAACTACTTGATTTTTGTCCCTGACATATTGCTCGATTTAGAAACCTTCAAATTTTCTGATCTCCGTCCTTGCTTTGCTTAGATACTTTGCTATCACGTCGTCCCTAATTCTGAATTCTCCGTTCACTTGATTCTCCTTTAGTTGGGAGTCAGACTTTATTAGGAGCTACCGGGCATCCATCGCGTAGGCAAAGCATAGCCCAACAATTAGGGCTTCATATTCGGTGGTTGTTAGTAACCTTAGATCTGATCTCACTAGACTGGTATAGGTGCTCTCCGGTCAGACTAGTCAGAGCAAGACCCAGTCCAACTCCGATTTGACTTGATGCTTCGTCGATGTGCAGTGTTCAGGTTTGGCTTTTGGTAGGTGTGCCTTTGTTCGGTTCACTTGGCTCAGAAAAATCTATCAGAAAGTCATTGTTGACCTCATTTTTACTGAGGCCTTAATCTCCTACTCCCAAAACCCAAAATCTAGCCTTAGGACATCTTTGTTGACCATCTAAGCAGACTAGTAATGGAGCCCACCTCCCGTAGAACTTCAAGCCACTTCTTGACTCATTTTTGTGAAGAAACTCGCATGAGTGGTCCCAAGCACTCAACTCTCAGTTGCAAGGGCTAAGGACTAACACGTAGAGGGCCCGAAAATGAGTTCTTACAGGATCATACGACCTTAGGCGAACCCTCCGTGACTCAGCATCACACTCGCTACACCACACACGAATTTGACACATTTTTGGCCTGACCGTCGGCAAACTCGCCCGGACGACTCCAGATGACGAAATAGACCACATAGATGCGTCCAGGATGTTGACTTTAGCTAGGGAGGACACCCATATTGTCGGGATTACGCGCGCACACAGATTGCACAGAAATCGATGCATTTTTTTTCTTTAGCGGGATGCGGGCCCGGACTCAACTCAGGTTCAACTCAGATTCGATTCAGGTTGGACTCGAGCCTGAACAAGAGTTAAGCAATTTGAATTTCGAATTTCAAATTTCAAAAGAAATATTTAATCCAGCTTTAATGAAATTTAATTAGGAGATGTGTTATGCTAAATAAACTCCTCTGTTAAAGGAAACAAATGAAACAAATTAATTCCCCGCCAAAGCTACCAAAACATTCACATAACGGCTCCCCCTCGAATCGTCGGCGGGCTTTATAGTAATTGGCCTTCAGAAACGATTCTTGATTGGATCATCCTCCGCTCCGCTCGCTCCCGCTCCCGTTTTTTTTCTCGTATGATTTGCTCCTTGGTCTCCGTTCTCGGCTCGATCCCGTCTCCCGTATCGAAGCCGCAGACGCCATCCCCGCTCTCTGCTTGATCCCGTCTCCCGCACCGAAGACGCAGCTCTACTCGATCCCGTCACCCGCCCGCACTGAAGCCGCATCTCTGCTCGATCCCGTCTTCCGCACCGAGGCCGCAGACTCCCTCTTCCTCCTCACGCTTGATCCCACACGCCCCTTCCTCCACACGATGAAACCACTCCTCTGCGACCCCAAAGCTGCTCCTCCCCGATTCTTCTTTTCGTTCGTTCGCCCTGCCTCCTTCCCCACGCCGAAACTCTCTCTGCATTCGACTCCTTCCCTCTGCACTGCTCGCTCTCCAGAAACTCCTGCTCGCCTCCCTCACTCGACAGACTCCTCTTTGTATCGAAGCTTTCACCCGCTCGCCTCCTCTCTGCGCCGAGTCTGCTCACCTGCTTCTCTCTCCCCTGAACGAAACAGCTCTCCCGCATTCGGTCTCCCCCTCATCTGCTCAACTCCCTCTTCAGCGCATCGAAACCCTGCTCGCCTCTGCCCTTTTCTTCGCGACCAGACCCCGCTCAGCTTGCCATCTCACCAGACCAAACGGCTCCCTCTCGCTGGACTCCTATCTTTCTCTCGACCAGGATCACTCGGCTGACCCTCCCTCACTCGCATTGGAGGTAGGAGGAACACTGAACTTCTTCGAGCTTTTTAAACGTTTGGAGTACAAAACCTCAACAATTACAGTAATTGGGTAACGCAGTCTTGTTTTATTTCTATACTTGCTCATTTTATTTATACAATATAGGCCATACAAGAGTTAGGAAGATTTACGTACATACCCACTGAATTCACTTGTGGCTCCTTAGACCCATTACTGAAACTGGAAGATATTCTTTTTATGTTTGTGCTTTAAAATTAATATTTGAACATTTGAATTTCACTGTTACATTATTATCTCAACCCAAGAAATTATGAAGAATTGAATTGTGGCCTCATTATTGCCCAGCATGCTTCTTTCTACTAGAATCTTATCCATGAGAAATACATATTGATGAATGAGTGAAGGTTGAAGATCTGCACACAGGATTTAAATATTTCAATTACGGGAAATTTATATACATATCATATAACCCTCATGTATTTACATATCCAGCACCCAAGTCTTAGAATTAACTTGTATGTCAATCATATGTACTTATATGCCTAACACCTAAGCTTTGTTTTACATACATGTCACTCAATTGCTATGTGCTTGCATATCTATTACATTGGCTTCAATTCTTCAATTTTTACATGCATACCATACAATGCCTATATTCTCTGCATATGTGGAACCTAAGCTTTACAGTTACACCACTCTGATCTTTAATTCTATGTAAGAGACATTTCTATTTCTTAACGGTAAATGTATCTTTTCATGCTTAGGATTTATATGCTGTTTTGGAAATAATTTGGGCACCATTTTGGAGCAATTTCGACTCTGTTTTGGGATGTTTTTGGTTGCTGATTTAGAAAGGCTTACACAATGTTTTGAGGCGAATTTAAAGTTTGATTTTTATGCATTGTTTTGGAGCCACTTTAGGTGCCAATTTGAGCTGATTTTGGGCACTATTTTGGAGCCATTATAGGTGCTGGTTTGGGTTGATTTTGATCGCTGTTTTGGAGTCACTTTATGTGTCGGTTCGGCTGATTTTGTGCACTGTCTTAGAACAAACTTAAGCACTCTTTTCGAAAGTCTATTTAATTACAGTTGAAAGATTTTAAACGTTTTTAGGTTGATTCACTTGCAATTTCCTCTTTTGATTTATTAGTTTTGAAAGTGGATCAACCATTTCTTTTCGTTTGTTTTGGTATTTTTGTTACATGGTTAAGTCGAAAAGTGGGAGTTTCTAATTTAATTATTTGGAAGACACTTAGAAATATTTGAGGATTAGTTGAAAAAACACATAATTGAGGGTAAAACAGCGTGAATCACTTTAAGCATAAGTTAAAGTGTAGGCTTCCTAGGTTTTAGGAACACACCCTAGGTAAGAGTCCATCCACCTAATTCTGAGCATAGGCTAGGTGAGAGTCCATCCACCTAATTCTCAGCATAGACTTCCTAGATTTTATGAGCATACCCTAGGTGAGAGCCCATCCACCTAAATCTCGACATAAGCTTCCTAGATTTTAGGAGCACACCCTAGGTGAGAGCCCATCCACCTAATTCTCAGCATAGACTTCCTAGATTTACACACCCTAGGTTAGGTGAGCGTTCATCCACCTAATTTTTGAATGAATAATGAAACTAGGCACTTGAGCCTGAATCACAAACTGATTAAGACACTAGACATCATGCTTCCTTAACTAAATCAACAGTGAAATTCCCGCAATGACTTAACTTACAGTGAAACTCAATGCACCGGGATTTGAGCTTGGATATTACACTCAAATCCTCCTGGCAATTGGGAAAATTTGTTAATGCCACATACAGATCACCGGACTAGGATAAGTCTAGGGTCTAGGTGGCGAGGGCAATGACGACATTGCTTATGTGTGCTTAAATGAGGGATACAAAGTGAGATTATTACAATAGCATCTCCTACCTCAAGGATCTTCAATAAGAGAGAAAAATTAATGTACTATTCACCGATTCTTGGTGGGAGCGTTGCCCCCGACGC
>NW_018164909.1:1215503-1252601 GCF_001263595.1 Phalaenopsis equestris
TGTACGATTAGAGTTACTAGCCTATGGACTACACGACTTTACAAAATATTTTTACAAAATGTTTTTATAAAAATCAAACAAAAAAATCTCTTTTACATGTTAAAAAGAACTCTGCATAAAAAAGACTTAAACAACGGCTTTTGCATAAAAATCAAAGAATTTTTTTTTATAAAAATTTATAAAAGTCTATGGTTAGTCATTTGGATCGAGGTTAAGGACTGTCTTCTGTAGATTATCGAGATGACAACTCTTACCCAAAGTCGAGAAGCACACAGTCTAGCTCCGAGCACCCCACTTTTACCAATGTCTTACACTCAGTCCTGGTCTTTTATATGTGGTTACGGGTTTCTTTTACTGTGATTTCTATGACTCATTTTCTTACTTTCATGTTGGGTTTTCTTGTCTTATTTATCTTGCAAGTTTATTTAAATCTGTTGCAAATCAAACTATGCCCGTAGTAATAATCACGCAACAGTAGCAGATGCCCAGGTACACTTTTACAGTTTATCTATAGTATTTTACTTTACTGCATTTTACCTTTCAAGTACTTTTTATTTACCCGCAATCTGCTTATTCTGCATGCAAAACCAAAATTGAAACAAAACAAAACCAAATATTGACACCAAAACTGTAAAACATAAATCACCAATCTCAAACACTACCCTGGAGCCATCACTACAACAGGAGCTTGGAGCCAACTTTGTGGGCAGCACGACGAGGAGCTTGGACCAAGCATCAAGAGGGTTTTCTTCAGCAAACTTTATCCATAGTCAAAATAACAACCCATAGGACTTCGAGGTAGCTTGCCCAGCGCAACGTAAATCCTCACACTCCTTTTTAAGGCTCCTGTATAACCATGATGTGCAGCGTAAGTCCTAACTCGCCTTAGATTCCGATGTTGTAGTGTGGTATGACGTAAACCCTCATTTCTCTGTGGTTATTTGCATAATCACTCATTATACAAGTGTAAGTCCCAAATAATAAAATTGGTAGAATTTAAAACTCTAATAACATCTTCTCTAAAACATAGCCGTACAGTAGGATAGTTTGGGAAGTCACTGAGATTTTGTCCTCAGAATCTGTGACATCCCCTATATTTTTCCTTCTTTGGACTCTCGAAAATAACTGTTCCAATTTAAGCCACTCCCGCTTGTTTTTCCACGTCCTACCGTGAAAACCTAAACCTTGAAATCTTGAACACTAGAACCACTGATTATTATCGAGAGTTTTCTTAAGTGACCCCACTCATTTGAGATGTAATTAACTATAGGGGCTTGCCTCTATAGTGAACTTAGAACCCAGTTAAAATAAACTCTATTTAATTTTTGCATTAGATATGAGAACTTGTCGGTCACACATAAAAAGTTCGCAGACCAAATAGATATCATAAATCTCTTAGTTTGCAGGATTGGGTCTATCGCCGAGGTCTACACTTATCTTTCAGGAAAGAATAGTATTCGCGGTATCGGACACGATTATGCAAACTATTGGACAAATGAGATTCATTTTGTCTCATTTTTTTAAAATTAAAAACATACTACTTTTAAAACAAAAAATATATATCTTTTATATTTAAATTAAATTTCAAAAATTATTTTCATATTCATATTTTCAAATCTATCAAAAAATTGACCAACAATCAACTTTAAGTGAGAAGTGGTGGGAAATTTTAAAATAGGGTGCTACTACTAATAAATTGTAAAGTCTCGTTTCAGTTATTCAGAGATGGAGAAATAAAGAGCCGGAAGAGGAATGAGGAAGCCAAAGATGAGGAAGCGAGGAGTAGAAAAGATGAAGAGGGAAGGCATGACACAAGAAGGATCGGGAACACAAAAAAATATTGTCGTGTATAAATTAAAGTGTAAGAGGGGCGATAGAGTCGAGAAACAACTTACCTAAAGAGTCAAATTGTGAGTGCAAGAGAGACTCGATCCCATGCCATCGAGCCAAAAGAGAAGAGGTAGCTGAAGGAGGAGGTGGCGGCTCATGTGTACCGTTAGACTCACTGTACCCGATCGAGTTGAGCCAGCGACGTCATGCTTGTGAGCAGTAAGGAGAGGCGTCTCTGTCAAGCAGAGGAGAAAAAGGCGGTGACAGTGTCGATGTCATGTGGTCAATAGAAGGATAGGAACGAGCTTCACGCGAAGGAGGAGAAAAGGTCGTGAGGTCATCACAAGCAAGGAGCAAGCCGTGCATCTGCGCGTGAATTAGGGCTCGACCAAGGTAAGCTCTAATATAAGTTAATTGATTTAATAATAAAATTAATAATAATATTAAAATTAAATGGGATTGCATAAAGAAAAATATGAAAATCTTAAATGTAAATAAAGTTAATAGCTAATTAAAATAAGAATCCATTTAAAGTTTGGTAATATAAATATCATGTTTATGTTAAGTCTTCAATTTATAAGAGTTACCCCAAGACAAATCAAATAACAAATTAATCAACACCGATGTGAGTACTTGTACTTTTAATCTATGATAATATTTTAGTTCTTCTCCACTGTTTTGCACTATTGGGTAATGATACTTGTACAAGTTTTATTTTGATTTATGTGCTATTTCATTTATTGGTCATATTGTTAAGAATGTTTATAGTTATTCACTATCATGCATTTGTGTATGTTCTATATATTATATTGCATTGAATGCAATGAGCACATGAATGCTTTGTTTATAATGATTGTTTGTATGTGAATGTCTAACTATGATTGAGTCACATCTTTATAATACTCGTAGAGGAATGCTAATATACATGTGCATGTAAATGAAAAGGAAAATTGATATTGAAGTATCTTAAGTAGTACAATTTTTAGACGGTGCTACTGTGACAATTACACAGATATATAATAATATAGATATGTTATTAATATAGCAAACACATTTAAATAACATCAAATATTTATATTAATTCATTAAAAACTAATTGACATGCATATTCTCTTTTTTCTCCTTTATTACAGTAGTTTAGAAGAATGAATATTCACTAGCTTTGTTTAGCTTACTGTTGTTTTAAACTAACATTTGAGGTTTAATTAAGTGATGAAAAGAAAAACGATAGAAGAGAAAATGTTGATAAAAAATGCGAATAACCAGTAACAATGTAAATTTAATTAGACTGCTTTAATGTTAACTTGATTAGTGGCTTTCATTTGTTAAATGATAAATCAATATAGAAATCTTAGTTTCCACCATCCGACTGTCTGTTCCTGCTAGGGTTAATTTCAAACTCTGAATCAAGTTGTGACAAAAGTGGTATCAAAGATAGGTTTATGATTAATTAACTAAATTTTGATGAAAAATCAATATGGTAATTATAAGAAATTTATAATAATAATAATAATAATATTTAAAAAATTAAGTTCTCAAATTAGTAATTATATTTATTCGAGCACAATAATACACCCAAAATTATAAAATAAGAGTATCTGATAGAAAATAATGAAGCACAACCAATTATAAATGTGAGTGTGAATCTCCTGACCCAAATAATGACGACGATGACTCATCTGATTCGGGAGTCTAGATCATAGCCTATCAGAAATAATACAATTGTTATGGATAAGTATTTAAAGATATTTCAAGATCTGTGTCCACCTTTGTTCAAGGGGCTCAAGACATAATTGAAACAGAGAACTGACTAATGAGGATAAAGAAGATACTGGATAGCATGGCTAGTCCGGATGAAAGAAGAGTAAAGTTAACTACTTTTGTACTGGATGGAGAAGCCGAAAGGTGGTGGCGTGGGCAACGTCAGGACAGATTATGGGACATATCCAACATGATGATAAGTTAGGGGGAGTTCATAGAGCTTTTCAGAGAGTGTTTTGTACCCCTATCTGCATGATAGGTTCATCAAGTTAGTGCAGAGAAAGAAGACAGTTATGCATTACAAAACAGAAATCACTGTATTTTCAAGGTAGGCACTACAGTTGATCGCTACTGCAGAAGAAAAATGCTATAGATTTTTGTCGAGTTTAAAGAATTTGATCAGACAGTCGTTGGAACCTTTGGGGATCAATGAATATTCAACATTAGTGGAACTAGCTAGAAGAATACAGATCGATTATCAGCTTACTCAGAGGCATAAGGAGATGTAGAGGAGGAAGTGTACTGATAAAGAATAACATATGGATCATTTAGAGGGATCCAATGGGAAGAAATCCATGAACAATTTGGGTGGAGTTAGTACGACTCCAATTACTGTAGTCGCTTATGCTAAATGTAGAAGAAAACATAAAATTGAATGTTTGATGGGCTCTAACACTTGCTATTGGTGTCATTAGCAGGTTAATGTAGCAAGGTATTTCCATCACTTGGCGAAAAGAGCGCTGAAGATCAGAAATTAGGTGAAGCTCCTTCACAAAAAACTGTAGATGAGTAGGAAATAATAGAGTTTATAGCTTCAGCTCCAACCCAAGGTCAACCAAAGCAACCTGTCTGACCTCAAGTTTATTCCCATACTCATAGTGAGCCTGAAGAACCTATTGTTGATGGTGAAGAGGATTCATAAGTTTAGCATATATAAGGGTATTTTCCTAGCGAAGTTTTTTGCTTCAATAATGTGTTATTATTTGAAGTATAGTTGAGTCACCTTGCATCGAGTCTTTATCTTATAGTGATTAATTTTTATCTTAATGAACTTAGTTTTCATCATGAACTTTGAAGATAACTAATGTTGACTAGCTTAATGAGATGTGACTTGCAGTCCATTTTTAAATTTCGCGGACGAAATTTTTGTAAGCAAGGAAGATTGTAAATTCCCGCATTAGTTACTCAGGGAAGAAGAGACAAAGAGTCGGAAGAGGAAACGAGGAAGTCAAAGAAGAGGAATCTAGGAGTTGGGAAAATGAAGAGGGGAGAGATGATGTGAGGAGGGTCAAGAACACGAAATGATATTTTTGTGCATAAACTTACATATAGGAGGGGCGGCAAAGGTTAGAAACAGCTTACCTAGAGAGTCAAACAGTGAGTGCGGGAGGGACTCGATCTCGTGCAATCGAGCCGAAGAAGCAGAGGTCGCCGAAGAAGATGGTGGCTTGTGTCTGCTATTAGACTCACTACAATGGATCGAATCGAACAAGCGATGTCGTGCTCCCAAGTAGTAAGGAGGAGGAGGCGTCTTTGGCAAGCAGAAGAGGAAGAGGTGGCGCCAGCGTCAGTGTAGTGCAATCGATCGAAGAAAAGAACGAGCCTCATGCTAAGGAGGAGAGTATATATATATATATATATATAAAATAAAAAATTAAGTTGGATTACATAAAGAAAAATATGAAAATTTTATGCATAAATAATGCAAAGTAAATACCTAATTAAAATAAGAATTTTTTTAAAGTTTGGTAATATAAATACAATGTTTATGTTAGGTTTTTAATTTAGAAAAGTCGATATTATGACAAATCAATGAACAAATTAATCAACATCGATGTGAGTGCCCATACTTTAATCTATATGATAATATTTTGATTCCTCTCCACTATTTTGTATTAGCATATAATGATACTTGTACTAGCTTTATTTTGATTTATATGTTATTTCCTTTATTAGGGACATCGTTATGAATGTTTGCAGCTACTTACTACTATGCAATGGTGTATGTTTTATATATATTATATTTTATTAACTCCTTATATGTGCATGACTAATTATAATGTAGTCACCACTTTATAGTATTAATGCGGGAACGTTAAGATACTCATGCACGTAAATGAAAAATGATATTTGATACTACAATATCTTAAATTGTATAATTTTTAGACGTTGCTTCTGTGACGGTTGTACAAAGATAAAATGATATAGAAATGTTATTGATATAATAAAATCTTTAAATAAGATCAAATATTTATATTGATTTATTAAAAGCTAACTGTCATGCATATTGTATTAAAAGTTAACTGTCATGCATATTGTTTTTCTTTTCCCTAGTATTACTGTACTTTAGGAGCATGAGTATTCAATAGCTTTGTGTAGAATACTGTTATTTTAAACTAACATTTCAAGTAAGTTATTAAAAGATGAATCATATATGAAAAAATGTTTATAGAAGATGCGGACAACCAATACAACAACAACAACCAATAACAAGATAAATTTAATTATATTGTTTAATTTTAACTTCACTGGTGCTTGTTTATTTAAAGATAAATGAAAATAGAAAACTTAATTCTCATCGTTCGACCGTTTGTTCCTACCTTGATTAATTCTAGTCCCTGGGTCATATTGTGACACATGCTAAGCATTTATCATTTAATGGATTGCCTTAATTAAAAGTTTACTTTCATCACTAAAATAAGTAATTAACCATAAGGATTCACGCCTATGAAGAACATGAAATTGGATCTTAAAATCTGTGTAAAATGAGTTTGAAATTTCTTCATAGTATTTTATATAAAATCTAATCCGACCATTATAAAATTGATTCGGAACAACAAACCTCTCTATAGAGCCAAGCATGAAATTTCAACATTGCAATCTTTGTCAAAAACACTAATTCGCCACTTTTTATCAATTTTTAATTCACTGCTTTTGTTACAGATATATAACTTAAAATGATATAGATATATAAATGATAGAGTATGACATAATAAATGTTTTGAAATATCTTAAATGATCATATATAAAATAGTTCTACACCAATTTATTGTATTTTGACTAGCATGCATTTTGTTTTCTTTTCTATTATATCATTTTAGTCTAAAAATATTGAATATTCACTAGTTTATAGTTAGCTCACAATAATTTTAAACTAATATTTTCAGGTTTAAATATTGGGCTTAAAAAAAAGTGAAAACAAATATAATGTGTATAAACAAAGTGATCAACATATAAAAAGGTTTAAGTTAGTTTAATTTTCAGGTATAAATTTTGTTTTCTTTTTAATTATTTATTTTAAGTTAGTTTAATTTTTTTATTAATGCCTCTTTTAATTTATTAAATCATTATTAACAAACAAAAGAAACTGAAAAATTTTAATTTTACCATTCGATCGACTATTCCCATCACAATGCTTCCAACCCCAAAGCAAGGTCATGACAACAACAACAACAAAGCCTCAATCCCACTACGTGGGGTCGGCTACATGAATCCTTTTTAAAAACACTTCTATTATTGCAACAAATCATATCATCCATTTTTTTATTGATTTTCAACAACCAATCCTCAATAAAAAATGGCTCCCTCGCTCTTTTGAATATTGGTCGTTTAAATGTTGAAATATTCACAAGTGAAGATCTACTTTATATACAAACTCAGACCTCAAACCATCATTAGATAAGGTCTTTTCAATGCATGTCATTTTATCAACCAACCGAGACATTAAATTTACATTATTATGTTGCTTTTTAGGCCTAACATTGCCCCTTCTATTGAAATTATTTGCTTAGCTTGCCTTTATGTTCTTGGGGTTGACTCGAATGTCTAATCATTCATTCTTTCTAATATTTCTTCAGATATATTTATTTAAAACTGTATAAATTTCCTAATTTAATACAAATTATTATCAACTCGTTTATTTATATATATGTTGATTTATTTAGTGATAATAGTAGGTTAAATGAAAGAAGGAAGTATTTGAAAAAACGAATATACAGTTTGGAAATCGACGAATGAAACACTTTGAAGGAAAATGTAGAAGTTAATTAGTATTAAAAGTTAATTTTTTAGTTTAGAATTAATATTTATTAAAAAATATTCAATTAGAACAAAAATTAAGATCAAAGATCATTTGCTCCTAAAAGATTTGGGGTTAGAGATTGTAAAAAATTGTATCGAACGTGAAAAACTAGAGTTACACTCTTAAGTTACAGTAATATTTTCTGCTTTTAAATATATTCTTACTTGCAGTTTTTCACTATATGAATGAAATTAAATCATACATAATTCTTCATATCATTAGTCATGAAGTATGCATGTTAAATATTATTCTCTTAATAATTGCATAATAGTTTATTTTAGAAATATATCATATTATTGCATAACCCTTACATTCTAGTAGAGATGTATTTGTTCGATTATTGCCTGACCAGATAATCTCACATGATTACTTGATCTTTAGAACTTTAGTAAATGTGCATATATCAGCTTATTAACACTATCATTGCCAGGTCCCAAGCCCTGGATGCAAAAAATGAAAGGCTGTGTTACGTAGTTGAAAGAAGTGTAAAATTTAATCAAAAAATTCTAACAAGAATGCTTTAAATCATTGCGTAAATGTTAAAGTGCATTTTGGAAGCGACACCTTATATGGTTTGAATATAGTGAAAAGCATACAAGAGCTGTTACACCGGCTCCAGATGTAGTGTTAAATATGCAAGGGTTCACACATTATGAATAGATGCGGGGAAAAAAGTTAGCCGATGAAACTAATTTGAATATATTATCTTGTAATATAGGTAATCTCACAAATAAATTAATATGATTAGTTGATATTATAATTCATAGGAAGATAAATGTTTATGCATTTAAGAAACTAAATGGACTAGAAAAAAAGCCAAAGAGATAGATAGTTTAGGTTTTAAATTTTGGTATTTCTTGCAAGAGTCGCACTATAAATGGTGTAGATAAAATTACAGATAATAGTTTGAAAGATAATGTTGTAAAAATTAAAAGAACTGAAAATAGAATTATAACCAAAGAAATTGTTAGTAATACTTAGATTTTTAAAGTTATAAGTACTTATGCTCCTCAAGTAGGTTTAGATATAGATTCAAGAGAAAAATTTTGGAATAACCTAGAAGAGTTAATATAAATGATACCTTTTGAAGAAAAAAATTTTATTGGAGAAGACTTAAGGGACATGCTGTCATGACCCGGCCCAAAGCTTTGAATTACCCAGAAGAGAACGGGCTGCCGGACGATGTGAATTAAATTTACTAAATTCAATTACTATTTAACAGATGAAAGAGTCACTGATCAAATAATATTATAGTATATTTAATTTTACCTCATTACTAGTTGTCAACATCTTCTGTAACGTTCTTCCTTCTATCGCTCATCTTTTAATCACTTAAAATATGCCTAAAAAGTGTGAGCTAAACAAGTCAGTGATACTCATATTTAAAAACCACAATAATATAAAAGAAAAAGAAATAATATACATGTCAATCAAACTTTTAATAAATCAATAAAAATATTTAATGTTATTCAAATAATATTATTATATTAATTTATAGCTACACAACCGTCACAAGAACACCGTATTAAAATTATCACTTAAGTCATCAATATCAAAATCTTATTTCATATACGTGCACGAGTACCTTATTGTTCCCCTACTAGTACCATCAAAGAGTGAGTTCATCAGACTCAGTCATGCATATACAAACAATCAACATAAACATATCACTCATGTAATCATCGCATTCAATTCAACATACTATATAAAATATAAACAAAATGTGTGAGAGTCAATAGCTACAACATTCGTAACGATATAACAAAAAAAGAAAAAAAAATATCTCAATCAAAATAAAACATGCACAAGTATCATCAACTACAAAACATTTGAGAATAAATAAATTATTATTATAGATAAAAAGTACGAGTACTTGCCACAATCACTGATGATTTTCTTTATCACCTATAATAGATAAAATATTCAAGTTACTTAATATTATTATTATTATCATTATTATTATTAATTTAAATATTAATTAGCAAATTTCATTCTATTATTTAATTAAGATTTAAAAACTTGAACTTTAGGTTTAATCATTGAAATTAATAATTAATATTAATTTAATTAATTTAACAAAATATATTTCTTTCCTTACTGCCACTACCCTTTGTCAAATCAAAATGAAACTTCTCTAGGTTAAATCCCAATTTCATTAAACCTCATTATTAATAATTTATAATATACTTGATTCATTTAATTAAAACCCTTACCTCTTTTGCTTAACTATGAAGAATCTTATCCCATAATCGTCTCATCTTTTGCTTAACTGCGGCGTCGCCTTCTTTGCTAGGGCTCAATTGAAGCCCTCTGCCCACACCCTTCTCTTTGCCTTAGTTGCACTCATTGTAGTTATTGAAGCCCGCATGATCCCAAGAGTCCTCTGCTTCCCTCAGGCTACTTCCTCGACTCTCAGGAAAGTAAACTCGCCTCTACCTCTCCCAAAGCCTCAACCCAAATCGGCTGTCGCAAGCTCCGTCCCTTTCCTTCTTCTTCGACTCAATTGCACAGAGTCAAATGTCACCGTGCGTGAAGAATTTTCCCCCGCGCTCGTCTCCTCCATTGCTTGAATGCAGCGTTGCCTTCTTTGTTAGGGCTCAGTTGAAGTCCTTTGTCCACGCCCTTCTCTTTGCCCTAGTTGCACTCATCGTAGCTACTGAAGCCCGCATGATCTTAAGAGTTCTCCTTCGTTTCCCCGACGCTACTTCCTCGACTCTCAAGTAAGTAAACTCGACCCTACCTCCCTCAAGTGCTTCTCTTTATAGAGCAAAACTAACTTTTGACTTCCCGATCTCATTCCCCCCGCCCTTCTCCCACACTTGTCTCATCCTTTGCTTGATTGCGGTGTCGCCTTCTTTGCTAGGGCTCAATTGAAGCCCTCTGCCCACCCTTCTCTTTGCCTTAGTTGCACTCACCGCAGTTATTAAAGCCCGCACGATCCCAAGGGTCCTCCTCCGCTTCCCTAGAGGCTACTTTCTCTACTCTCAAGAAAGTAAACTCACTTCGTCCTCTCCCAAAGACTCAACCCAATTCGGCTCCAGCAAGCTCCGTCCCTTTCATTCTTCTTCTTTGACTCGATCGCACAGAATCAAATTTCACTGTGCGTGAAGAATCTTCTCCCGCACTTGCCTCCTCCATTGCTTAACTGCGGCGTCGCCTTCTTTGCTAGGGCTCAATTGAAGTCCTCTGCCCACGACCTTCTATTTTCCATAATTGCACTCACCGTAGCTACCGAAGCCCGCATGATCTCAAGAGTTCTCCTTCGCTTCCCTCGATGTTGCCTCCTCGACTCTCAAGTAAGTAAACTCGCCTCTACCTCCCTCAAGCGCTTCTCTTTATAGAGCAAAACACACTTTTGGCTTCCCGATCTCATTCTCTCAAACCCCGTTTTGTTTGTCCGACACTCCACTTCTGCTCCCTCTCTAATCTATTTCTCGACTGCTCGCTCCCTCTTCTACTGTTGTTCGTTTCTTCTCCCTCCTTTCAATACCCTACTTCTCACTTCCTCTCCCACCTTTTTGGCTAATCGATTCTTTCTTCCTGGTGACAGGACGTTACATTGGTAGAGTGGTAGAAGATTTTTAAAAATATTTATTGATACCGAAGTTAACCCAAACCATAATAGAACAACAAATATTATTTACATGAAGCAGATAGACAATTACAACTAACACATTTAAAAGAAGAAAAATAATACACAACACAAGAAAACACCACAAAAGTGTATCTCAAGGGTGACGGAGATCGACTAAGTGGATCGAGACGGTTGGTGGAGGTGACGATAGCAAAAGAATGCTGGTGGCAATGAGGGAGAGGTGCAAAAATGTAGGGACAACTAGTATGGAGGCTATCGTTGGTGATGGCAGTGAGTTAGGGTGGATAGCGGCGAGACAGTGGGAAGGTGCTTCCAGGCTATCCTGGGCAATAGAGACACGGTGGGAGGGCTAGAACAGCTGGAAGGGAGGGGAAGGTGGCTGGTAGGTTGAGGACAGCAAAAAATAGCATACTAAGGGCCCGTTTGAGGCAGCTTATAGGTGTGGCGGCGTTTTGAAAACGCTGCCTTAGTGTTTGTTTCTCACGGTGGAGCCTCGTATCTGTAAACGGGGTTTTTAATTTTGTATTACACGCGGATCGCGGGGATAGAGCCGCGATCCGCGTTTGCACTCCTAGGTTTTACTCCCCTGCCCCTATTCTTTTTCGGGTATGTTCGTTCGAACGCTTCTTTCGGCGCTCCCGACGCTCCAATCCTTTCTCCTTCGTCGTCGCTCCGCAGGTTTGTCGTCGTCACTCCACAGGTATATCTCATCCCTGCGCTCCTCCCTTCGCTCTTCCCTCCTCTCCCCCATTGCGCTCCTCCCTGTTTCTCCTCCCTGCGGTCCTCCCTCCGCTCTCCCCTTCTCTCCCCCATATCGATGAATATAGAGTTGTTTAGTAGATCCAATTTTAGGGTTGACGAATATTTATTGTGGAAATGTAAATCCATTTTTTCGGTGAACATGGAGGTGATTTCACAGTTTGGAATTGTTTTTTCTCTCTTTCTCCTTCAGTTACATCTCTGGATTATACATGTTGGATTTGAACTTTATTTTTAAGATCTCATATGCTTGATCTATAATTTTGGTGAATGTGGGGAATTTCCTTTTGTTGCTTTGGCTATGAAAAAAGTTGAATGTGGGGGATCTCTTCACGTTACAGTTTCTATGTCTATTTTGCTCCTTTGCAATGTGTTAAAAGGTTTAGATATTTAGGATTTTTTTTTCTTTTAATGAAATGAAGTGGCTTGGTGTAGGAATGTTGTTCAAGGATATGTTGATGATTTCTGTGCAATTACTTCGCCTTATTGTAGTCCTTCCTCTGTCTTGTGCTAGAAATTTGGCATGGAAAAAAAGTGGAAATGATTTTTTAGTATTTCATTCAAAATATGGTGATGTAAATGAAAGGGTCCTCGAAGCAAAAGCATGCAAATTGTTCAATCCATTTAATATATTTTTATGTAGTCTTGTTGAAGTCAAAAGAATACGTTTAATAAAAATATGTAAGTAAAAAGGGTGACCTATTTAGTAGATTAACTATAAACCAAAACCTACCTCATTGTTGGTGACTATATAAAGTCAATAAATGACCCTTTTGTCTTCTCATCAGTTTTGCTAAATGATTTATTATTTGTTTGTGGACAATGTAACCAAGTGAAGAGAATGTTTTGAAATTACATAACATATATTAAATTCTCCATGTATGTTTCATAGTGAATATATAGTCACACCTTCTGTTTCTAATATTATATAAAATATTTTCATTCGTAGAAAATATTTGTATGAAAATATTTGTAGGGTAATACAGAAGTATGAATTGTTCATCTCTATATAATTATTATGCTTTCCTTCTACCAAATTGTTATTGTACATACGATTTTTCTGTTGAGCACCACTAATTTCATGCTAGTTTGTTCATCTCACAGTCAAAATGAGTAAATCTAAAGAATGTGGATCATCGGCTATGTGGGATAAAGAGACCACCATGACATTTTGTGATCTCTGTGTGAGAGAAGTCGAGTTTGGTAATAGGCTGATCACCGATTTCAATAAAGATGGTTGGCATAACCTAACCGTTAAACTCAAGGAACTCACCGGAAGGGATTACGATCGGATGAAACTTAAAAACAAATGGGATCAATTGAAAAAAGACTGAAAAATTTGGAAAGAACTCAAAAGAGGATCAACAGGATTGGGTTGGGATCCACTTAAGCGGACAATAGATGCACCAGATGAATGGTGGACTGAGAAGTTAGCGGTAAATACATATATATATTTGTTTTTTGCGTTGTTGCATCTTTCTAAAGATTTTGACTATTTATATCTCTTATTATATTACAGTTAGTGTCAGCTACAAAAAAATTCAAACTTAACGGCATTGATCCGGTATTAGAGGAAAAGTTGGATAGCATGTTTGTAGGTGTTATCACTACCGGAAGTCGTGCTTTCACCCCAACTGACCAGAGCTTTGTTGGTTTAACACATGACATTGCGACCGAGCACATAGGTGAATCTGAAGAAGGTCCCAGCCAACTCCATACAGAAGTTCAATCAACTAGTGGTACAAAGCGTCCCAGAGCGAAAAAGAAAAAACTTGGAGTCGTATTTGTAAGAGGTTCAAGGGAGACGATACTTGAATCCTGCAAACCGAAGACTGCACCACCACCAACACCAACACCAAACAACTACTCAATTCAGGAGTGCCTTAAAATCCTGAATACATATCATGGTGTTAAGGAAGATGAACCCATGTATTTAAAATATGTGAAGTTGTTAGGGAACTCCACTCATATACAGTTCTTCACAAATTTGGACCCAGAATTCTGATTTTCTTACTTGCAATCTTTTATGAATGATTGATTAGGGTTGACATTTATTTTTATTTTAGTATCACTCATTGTAATAATTATGTGATGGACTCTTTGCTACTATCTCTTCATTTTAGTACCAGTCATTTAGACTGTTCTTTATTTGTGTCATTATAGTTTATGTTTATGTACTCGTTCATTTCTCATGTTGTAGTATCCTTCCTGTTACTTCAATTTAACTTTTAACATGTTTTAAAAAATAACATTTACCACATCTTGTAGAATTGATGAAGAACAACGTAACCACAACCGCAAAGTCGCTCTCGCACTCATCTTGCTATACTACTACTATCATACATACGTTGATCGAGCACCTTGTATGACATCGAGTCAGATTGGAGATAAATGGGTCAGAGAGTTATTACGTGGACACCCGACAAGGTTTGCAAACATATTTCGTATGACGAATGTGATATTTCTCGACTTGCTTAATGAACTTTTGGATCTTCATGGATTACACGGCTCATCAAGATTGACAATTACCCTATATATCTTATCCCAAAATGAATCTGTTAGAGGAGCTATGGAGCGCTTCCAATGATCCTCGGAAACCATTAGTAGATATTTTTTCGTTGATTTGAATGCGCTGGTGAGTCTGGCATATAAAATAGTAAAGCTCGAGGATCCAACGTTCCAGCCCATTCCCACACAAATTCCAAATGACCCTCGATACATGCTCTTCTTCAAGGTAAGTGCCCAACATAATATTCAATTTCAAGAAAAATATACAAATGATTTTAACTATTTTCAGCACCATAAGATTTTATTGGAGCTATTGACGGAACACACGTCGATGCATGTCTGTCTCCTGCAGAGAAAGTCACTTACATCGGAAGATGTGGATCCCCAACACAAAATGTCATGGTCGCGTGTGATTTCAATGTGTTTTACTTTCGTGATGGCTGGATGGGAAGGTAGCGCACACGATAGCCGTGTTTTCAAGTTTGCTACTAGAAACCGAGCTTATGAGTTCCCTTACCCTCCTCTAGGTACGTATATTTGAGAAATTCATTTTCTTTTGAGTTTCCATTTGTAACAAACATCACGCAACAGGTAAGTACTTTTTGGTCGACGTCGGATATCCCTTACAAATGGGGTTTCTTAAGTTGTATTCAGATACAAAGTATCATATCCCAGATTTTGAAAGGTCAAGCGGTGTAGCAGGTGGGAAGAAAGAATTATTCAATAAAAGACATTCATCATTGCGAGGCGTAATCGAACGATCATTCGAAGTTTGGAAGAAGAAATTGGTTATATTGTGTGACATGCCCACTTATCCATAAGCATGTTCAGATAATAGTGGCTACCATGACACTACACAACTTTATTAGAAGGCACCCTTCAAGAACTGATGTAGAATTTGCCATGGTTGATGCGGATTTACAACAAATTCCCCCCGAAGCATTCGAGTACCATGTGGGCCGCACCATACCACAGCTCGAAATGGATTCACTTGAAACAAATACCATGGTGAAGGGGCATCTGAAATGGCAGCTCTGACAGATCGTATAGCAGACGACATTTATAAAACATGTTAAGTAGTGTTTTATAAAGTTTGGCTAGACAATTATGAACGATACCTTATTTTAGGTTTAAAGTTTTGAACTATTTCATATGGAAGGCTTTAATGGTATTAGTATGAAAGGTGTTATGCTATTATTGTAATGAAAATGAATATATGTTGCACTTCAAAGTATCATATATGCTAGGCCTGAATGTATGTTGCACTTCAAAGTATTTTGCACTTGAATATATGTTCCACTTCAAAGTATCAATGAATATATGGTAGACTTGAATGCTATTAGTATGAAAGGTGTTATGCTATTATTGTGATGAAAATGAATATATGTTGCACTTCAAAGTATTATATACTTGAATATATGTTACACTTCAAAGTATCATTGAATATATGGAAGGCTTGAATGGTATTACTAAGAAAGGTGTTATGCTATTATTGTGATGAAAATGAATATATGTTGCACTTCAAAGTATTGGTCGTGGCCCAATTCTAACAGCTTTGATGTTTACTTGTTTTGAACTAATAAACATTGTTGGTACAGATCTTCATTATGTTGATGGTACAGATCTTCATTTTGTTGAACGTATATGGGGGTTATGACATTAAAGTGAATTTCGTTTGTATCCCCCACTGTTATCCAACTATTTTAATGTCTCTGTTACAAATTGACAGATTCAAGGTTAAAAAGATTACAGATTCATGGTTAAGGAAGAGCATGCTCTGTTTTTTTTATTTTATCAAATACTATTAGAGGGGAAATTTGCAAAAGTTTATTTTATCAAATAGTATTAAATATAAGCTATGATTCTTTATTAACTGTTCATATGGCTTAATGCATGATGTTCTTGAGCTAATGGTTCTATGCATATTTTCATCATGGTTATAGCAAGGAAAAGTAGACAAATATACATCTGCATAATGACTAGCTGCTTCAAGATTCAAAAGTGGTATTTTTTTGGGTCAATTTCAGAGGAAAATTATTTGGTTGATGGGAAAGAAAATGAAATGTTTGAAAGGATTTCTTGATTTTGCTGTGTTAGCTACAAAATTTCATCACATGGTGAAGTAGTAAGATGGCTGGAGGGGAAGGGGGTTTGCTTATTTCCCCACTTTACATAAACGCCTTTGAATGGAAAAGGTGTTACGCATAAATACAAAAGATTTACATAAGCACGGTTGCGGGTTTGCTTTTAACTGAGGACATGCACTTCTTCTTTCACAGCTAAGGAGGCATATATGTAAAAACTGAAGTTACGTGAAATGGAGTGGCATTTATGATAAGCACACAAGTTTTTTGAAGTGAAATACAATTGTCAATTGTAAATCTACCTGCTTGGTTTTCAATTGACTTGTCGTGGCTTCTATATGACTTGCCTTCTATATACTTTTATATGTCGTGGCGTCTACATAAAAAGTGTATTTCATTTTTTAAATATAGGTGTTAGATATTTTTTTATGTGATATGAAAGGTAGTGGTATGCATGGAAATATTGCAAGGTGATTTTGGAAGGCCTAAATGCAGGCAACCAAATTCCCTGCTGTCTCACTTCAAAAGCAGAAACTGTCATTTTTAATTGCAACACCTAAGGTGGTGTGTATGTAAATATATATATTTTGGGTCATCTACATCCATACCATTCAATCTATATACACTTGCATATATCACACCCAAGGTTCACTTATGAATGGTTCTGTTATACTTTTGTACTGTAAAGCTGAAGTTGATGTTGATATAATAGAAGTGGCATTGCAATTTACGGAGAAAAGCTGAGGTTGATGGAATGAAAATTTTAATACTGAGCATAAACCTGCTATTTGGAATTAATGGGCATCTATACCAAACATACTTCTGTTATATTTTTTTCTTCTCTCGGTTTAATATGAAAATGGGAGAATGGGGGGTGTTATATAACCCTTCTCTCAGTTTAATATGAGCTTTAAGCTCATTTTATGAGAATGAAATTTTCTGTATCTCTTCTAATTCAATTTTGTGAAGTCAGGGCCATTGATAAGAATGAGAAACAAGTTTTTATATTTTTTATGTCTATTACTTTTATTGATATAATAGTGGAGCACATTGGATGGCCAAAGAAGTTTGTTGCAACCATTGCTGTAAGTTGAGTTTTTTTATTCCCGCATAGTTTTTGACTGATATGCTTACTTTTATAATGATTGCAGGACAATGAGCTCGAAGTATTCAGGGAAGTCAGGGCAAGTGATGTGCCGATGTGGGCTACCATCATTGTTACTCACGTCACGACAGGCACACGGGCGGCAATTCTACAGGTACCCGCGGTGGGGACAAGAATCGGAAGACTGCAAATTCTTCAGGTGGGTCGACAGTGGAACTGTGTCTACGATATCCCAATCAGACACAGCTGCTAGGAGTTCGATAGTACTCACAACGGGAGACCACCACATGTGGTTCGAGTTCTTCTATTTCTACGACATCCCAGTCGGACAGGTTTGTTTAGGGTTTTGAGGTATCAAAACCGGCCAACATTCGTCGTAATGTACTTTACATTTTAAAGTCAATGTTGTCATTTTTTTCCTTGTAATTTTAACATTTATTTTTTCTTTTTTTTGTGATATTATAATCTATATTAGTGTGTGAATGTATACTTCACTTTTGTATTTGTCTTTGTGTTTATTTGATGTAATCAGAACTTTTTGACTTATATAAATGTTATGCAAATCTTTTGCATTTTCATGTTGTGATATTTGAGAAAATAATAAATTATGCTACACAGATTATTGATTTAACTAAAAAAGTTTGTAAATAAGCTGTTTATAAAAAACACAAACCAAACAACTAAACAACTTATTCAGAACAAGGGCATAATGGTCAATTTTTCAGAATAAGTTGTTTTTTCATACGCACAAACCAAACAGCCAGACAGCTTATCCGGATTAGTTGCTCATCAGCAGATTATCAGAATCAGCTGCTTATCAGCAGAAGCTGGATAAGCTGCAGCTGCCCCAAATAGACCCTAAGTGTTGTTGCAGGCGGTTGCATCAACGTACGACATTAAGGAGAGATGTGAAAGGAAGCAGAAAGGAAGCAGAAGGGAATAAAAGAAAAATAATCACCATATTGAGGGAGAGATACAGTCGGAGCTCCACCCAATCCCTCTAATACAACCCTCAAAGAGGAAAATGAAAACATTCGGCTGTCCTAACCAAAATCTGAGATCTGGAAGACAAACTTGTACCTTAAAACAACAAACAACATATTTATTATAAGTACTAATTGTCAGAATAGGAAGGAATTGGCATAGGAAGAAGAAAGAAATAGAAAGGAATTAGAAAAAGATAAGGGATCAAATAGGCAAAAGAGGCCTCGATATTGTAGCAGCTACAGCACCGCGCCTCGGTAAGCTCACACTCTATTTGCGGTGGCTACGATTTTGGAGTAATTAATAAAAAAAAGAAGTAGAACCATATTATATTTTTCTTTAGCTTATGATTTTGTTATATTACTAATACTTTATATAAGTAAAGAGATTTATATTATTATTTATAAAAATCAATCAATTAAAACATAAATGAATTATTTTCTTATGAGAAAAAGAAATCATCGAGAATGTAAAGATTGTAAGGTTATTCCAAGTGAAAATTTAAGCACTCAACATCAATTACTAGCATCGATATTTAAGATGAAGATTTCAAAGATAAAAATAAAATGAAACATTATCATAAAATTAGATACCACACCTAAAAGACATAAAATTATTTTTTTGAGTAAACTTATAGATTTAAAATTCGAATGTTCATGAAGAAGTTAATTCTATGAGTGATAAAATAACAAGCACTATAAAACAAGTGACAAAAAATGTACACAGAGAATCAAAAGAAAAAAAAATTATTAAATAAAAATAGTTGGTGATAGAACAAAAATGTTAAAGAAAAGATAAAATATAAGAAGTATAATTAAAATTGGTATAAATGTAAAAGCTTAGAGACACGTAGGGAGCCTAAGAGAATAATTAGTAACGATTTAGAATAGATTTTTATAATAGATTAGAAACTATAGAGGGTGAAAATATATGTATAAACTAGCCAAACAATGAGAATAGAAAAGTAATGATTTAATTGAAGTAAAATGTATTAAAGATGAAAATTAAAGTGTTTTTCTTAGAGGAAAATATTCAATAAAAATGAGTGAGTTATTTTGATAAATTGATCAATAAAATTTCTGAAAATACGATCAACTTTAGTGATCTTAATAAAAAGGATGCACAAGAGTGTGCAAAATATAGAGGAATTAAGTTAATGTGTCATACATTGAAATTATGGGAGACGGTAATTGAACATAGTTTAAGACGAGATACAAAGATTTCTCATAATCAGTTTGGATCAATATTGATCAAGCCTACTATGGAAGTAATACATTTATTGAGAGGTTTGGTGGAGAAGTGCAACGAGATTAAAGAGGATCAACATATGATTTTTTATTGATTTAGAAAAAGATTACAATAAAATTACAAGAAAAGTTTTTTGGAGAGGTCTAGAAAATAAAGGTATTGATATAACTGATATTCAAGTCATTAAAGATAAATATACTAGGCTGGTACTTGTGTTCGAACAGGAGGAATGACTATATTTTTCTATTTCATTGGATTATATCGGAGATTGACTTTCAGTCCATATCCTTTTACTTTAGTTATGAATGCTTTTACTAAACATTTATAAGAGAATGTACCTTGGTGTATGCTTTTCGCGGATAATATCCTTCTTGTGGATAAAACTAGAGAAAGTGTTCAGGAAAAACTCGAATTATGGAGGTCTGCATTGGAGTCTAAAGGTCGTCGTTTGAATAAATCTAAAATTGAATATATGAATGTAATTTTAGTAATAATAGCACTAGTGACAGAGTTGTAATAATGGGTGATCAAATCATTAAAATGTGTGAACAGTTTAGATATCTAGAGTCTACTATTCAAATTGATGGTGATATATATAAGGATGTTATTAGTAGAATTCAAGTTGATTGATTGAAATGAAGGAATGCATCAGACCTTTTGTGTGATGGAAAAGTACTGCTTAGACTAAAAGAAAATTTTCATAAGATGGTGGTGAGACCTGTAATGCTTTATGGCGCAGAAAGTTGGCCTTTAAAAGAAAAGCATAAAACAAAATACAAAACGAATATATCCGTGTGATGAGAGTGTTTATCTAGATGAGTGACAATGCACACTTGAGAGACAAAATACAAAACGAATATATCCGTGAAAGGGTAGGTGTAGTTCTAGTGGCATACATAATTAGAAAGAGTTGTCTTAGAAGTTTTGGTCAACTTAAACATCGAACATCTGATGATCCTGTGAGCAGAGTAGATGTTTTATATTCAACTTATGTTAAGAAAGGCTGAAGTAGACCTAAAAAGACTTGACCATATTGTATAAAAGATGATCTCAATCTAATAGAATTAAATGAAAATATGACAATCAAAAAGACAACCGAAAAAATGATCATGTAGCCAACCCCACTTAGTGGGATAAAGCTTTCTTGTTGTTGTTGTTGTGTATATATCAATTTATTGTATGACCTATAAATTTATTAAGATTTCATTTATCCGTCAGTAGGTAGAGGTAAAGTGTTTTATAAAAAAAGAATGTATGATATAAGAAAATGAATTAATGTATGCATGAATGCTTATATGTGCATGCTAAGAGTTCACCCCCTTATAGTACAGAGAAAGGACGCTAGTGTACATATGAGCATAAATGTTATCTTACCACCCTAAATAATTGTGATATTTAAATAGTTAACTGTTGTGCCGTCGAAAGAATATCAACCAAGGGCGAGTAAGAACTTTTTCACCTTAAACAATTGCATAGATTTGATTGAATAGTTAACCACTGTGCAGATAAGATAACATTAGTTAGGAGTGTATTCAGTTATGTTTTGATGATGCTCCTAAGACAAATGTGAATGTTAATAACATGAACTAAAAAGTAAAGTTAAAAACTAAACTTTAAAGAGTACAATTACAGTTAATATATATCAAAGATTAAGTTATTTCCATAGAATCAATGTCATGAACACATACATTACATTATTATATAATCCTAAATAGAGAAATATGAAAGATCAGCATATATATTGCTTTCTTTTTTAACTATAGTTTAGAATGGTAATTGTTCCACTATTATTTTAGATAACTCATTATATTTTTTTAATAATTTTTTAAGTTTTTAAATAAGATAAATACTAGTGGACTTAATAATATACAGAGAAGGCGCAAAAACAACCAAAAAGGTAAATTTTTTACTTGATATTTAAATCATTTTTTTAATGATTTTTTCATGAATATGTGAATGTTAAACTGTTAGTATATACATAGAATAATATAAAATGTAATTTCACCGTCAGAATGTCTATTCCAACCCTTTATTAATTCCAAGTCTTGAGCCAAATCTTGACAAAAGTAGTATCAAAAGAGGATTAGACTAAAAAATAAAAACCGTAATGCAAGAGCCATTAGGAAAATTTAATTAAGCTATAAATAATAGAAACTAAAATTTTAATTAATTCTAATTAAATTAAGTTGTCTGAAAAATATAAAAAATTAGGAGTAATAAGTCAAGGATGATGTGATAAAAACTGATATGCCCTCATTTAGTACAACCACCACTGATGTATTTTCTGATATGATGATTGTAGTAACTCAGTTAATTAAAAATGCTTAGTCTCAAGTAACACAATAATAGTAACACTGGAGGAGCACCGACAAATAAATACTTGAAGCACTTTTAGGATATCAAATCACATTTGTTTTCTAGAGCAAAAGGGCCAATGGAAGCTGAAACCTAGCATATGAGGGCAGAGAAAATCATACATGGTATGACATGTCCACCAAAGAAGAGTCACCATTACAACATTTACCTTCGAGGAAGAAGCTGAAAAATAGTGGCAAGTTCTGGAACAAGAGAAATTTGGTGGTCGACTTAACCTCTTTGTACAGTGGGATGAGTTTGTCTTCAAAGATTGGTTCGTATCATTGTCAGTGAGAAAACAGATGCAAAACAATTTATCAGGTTGGTGCAGAGAGATCGATCGGTTATGCACTACGAAGCGAAGTTTACTATGATATCGAGATAAACACCACAACTTGTTCTAAATGCAGAGAAGAAATGTCATAGGTTTCTTTCAGGATTAAAGAATTCAATCAGGTAGCAGCTAGTGCTACTTGAGATTAAAAACTATTGTGCTATTGGAGAGGGCTAGGCAGGTTGAAATTAATTTCCAACAGACTCAAAAGCGTACGAATTTGCACAAGAGGAGGAGCTTGAAAGAATTGGCAGCAATAATTCATTCTGGAAAGTCTAATGAAGTTATTAGTTGAACTAACAGTGACAACATAAAGCCCCGTGTTTAAGTGTGGGAAGCAACATCATGATGAATATTAGTTTGAAGATGTGTTACTTATGCAGACAACCTGAACATCAAATGAGGAACTCCCCTAATTTAGCTCAGAGATCCACAACAAATGCTAACCCAAAAAGAGATTCAAGTCAGAGAAATTTTCACAAGATATCTATTTTTAGAAGTGGTCAACAGAGGATGATAGAAACAGGTATCGTAACTCATAATGAGCAACTAAAACAAAACATTCAACCAAGAGTCTATGCCCTAACTCAACACAAACCTGAGAACATGCACTACTGATGTGGATGCTAGAAGAGTTTGATGAGTGTTATGTTTTATGGCATTTAAGTGTTGTTCTAGTTATCATGTTTCCTATTTATGGGAATTGTTCGGTTGAATTATATTATCTCAGATGTTGGATGTATCATATTTGTTTTTCACACCACAAGAATAAGATATTCTTGAAGGTTTTTGGATAGAACCTGCTTACTCTGCATAATTTTTAGCTCGTGAGAATTACATAAACTTCGATGGGAAAATTTTATGAGAGAAGATTGATTGTAATACCCAACTCTAAATGTTAAAAAGAAAATGAATGAATTAAATTTTATGTTGTTAGAAGAAGACGTGCCTCTCGGGAATTCAAAATGAAGATTCTTAGTCTCGTGTCATTTAAACAAGATGACGAGGAGTGATAGAGACAACAAGAACAAGAGGGAGACTGAGAGACAGAGGAAGAAGAAGAAAGTAGAAAAGCTTTTGTGTGAGGACAGAAAGTTCAAATTGGCTTCAACAAATGGTTGAAGTAGAAGTAGCCATTAGTGCACATGACAGACTTCATATGTGCGAAGGAGACACATGAGTAGCATCGGGGAAGGAATTTTGGCCAAGCGGGTGCAATGTGAAGAGGGAAGGGAAGGAGATGCTCGCGTGCCAAGAAAAGAAGAATAACCATGCCCTGGCCAAGCAAGGAAGAGGAAGAATTAAAGTATTAAAGTCTAAGAGTGTCCTATGAGAAGAAGAAGACTCCGTGAAACCTCAATGTGAGAACAGTAGAGTGGCTCTTGTGCGATTGAGAAGAAGAAGTGAACGTGTGTGTGTGTGTCCTCTGTGCACGAAGAAAAGGATGATTTTTTATCGAAGTGAGCCGCATTCAAGTTAAGGGAGAATCGAGCCAAATTGTGAATTAAGGTAAGATTAGGACTAGTTTTAAATTCGAGAAAGAAATGATCTTAATTGTTTATTAAGAAAATTCTTCAATTATAAAATATTATGTAGAAATTATAGATAGAAGAATAGAGGCTGAAACAAGTTTGAGTTGTAAGAGGGAAAAAAGGAGCTTTGTGTGACAGGAAGCAAACCAAGTTTTTTAAGGTATGGATAGACTTATTTTGATCAATGAAATTTAATATATATATATATTTGAAATCAAAAAGTACTTGAATAAAAGAATCTTCATTAAGGAGATCTAGGCGTGAATCACTGTACAAAAAAATATATGAGTTAATTAAAGTTACATGTTAGTTTATTAAATTTAGAATTAATATTTATTAAAAAAATATTAAATAATAACAACGTTTAGGACCGAAGAACAGTTACTCCAAAAACATTTAGAGTTAGAGATCGTGAAAAGTTGCATCAAAGGTAAATGACTCGAGGTGAGTGATTATATTTTTAAATTATAATAATATTTCTCACGTTTAAATAAATTTTTGCTAACAATTTTTCAATTTTTTGTAGTATATGAATGAAATTAAATCATAAATAATTCTTCATATCATTAGTCATGAAGTATGTATGTTAAATACTCCTGTCTTAATAGTTGTATAATAGTTTATTTTAGAAAGATATCAGATTATTGCATCACTGCTATATTCTAACAAAGATGTATATGTTAGCTTATTATCACCCCATATATATATATATATTTATATTAAAGAGAAGGGTACAGATAGGTTGTATGAGTGGACCCAAATAGACACCCAACCCATACAGTACAAGACACACAAAAAGAAAAAGAAAAAAATTAAAAACCCAAAAGTAGATGGTAGATAAAAGATCAACCAAGTCAACCCAATTTAGTTTTGTCTCTACCTCTAGTTCTCGGAAATGAACCAGCTAACAGATTGGTGAGGTGTGTATCATTGCCCGAAGCAACCAGAATATCATCCATTAGATTCCTTAGCTCAAGTAGATCTCCATTCTTCTTCTTCCTCCTGGAAGTGTACACCTATCATTCCTCATCCGAAGATTGTTGCTCATTCAGATGAGGTGGTAGTGTTGCAGTAGAAAGATTGCCAACAGTTGTGCTAACAAGTGTGTGAGGTAAGACTTGTCACCTCTACCCCTGATACTTCCTGAAGGTGGGGAGCTGCAAAGTTCTCCTGATTATCAGTCGGCGTAGGTAGGAGTTCATTATTGTTTTCAATAGGGTTTGAAAGTGTAGGTTGCTCAGCAGGGACATCCAGCTTCTCATCGATCGCAGAAACAGTGTTTTCAGGGGGAGGGTCCACTGGGGCAATAGAATCAGACACCAAATCTTGTAATGTGATAGTTCTCTCCAGATAAAACAGATATATCCTTAGATCCATCCTTATTCACTTGATCTTTAGATTTCAAATTAGGATGAAACTTATGACATTTATCAAGTGTATGCCCAAACATCTTACAATGAGAACAGTAAGGCGGTCTATCCTCCATGAACGATTTGTTGCCAATATCCATTATGAGTTGTGCCCAACTAGACTTCAGTAACACATCAAGCAAAGTAATCTCTTTCCACAAGTATTCTGGTCACAAAAGGTCTGGTAAGATTGAAATTGGGTAGATCTAGCTTCATAGAATCCCCAAGTATGACACCAATAGAGTAAATAACCTAATGATGAAAAAAGTGCAGCTAGAGACCAAGTAGACTAAACCATACTAGTACAGTTGGAGGTTCATGATTGGGTCAAAATCATGAGACTTGAGTAGCTTCATAATTTTACCAGCGATGTTAAGATATTTTCTGGAGAAAATTTGGGTGTAGTCTTCAGGCATGGTTAACTGAATCAATATGTCTCTCATCCATGGGCTTCATTTTCCACTTTCCTGTTAATTTGAAGTCATCAAAACTTTTCCTGATAATTTTCATAGGTGGGTGTCCCCACTGAAATTTCCCAATAAGAACAAATTTGAATTTGTCAGTCAGCGTTGAAATTTCTGACGTGGAGAAAAAAAGTGATGTCTTTCTACTTTTTCTTCTTGCATTCTTAATAAAGGGGCAGTTACTTGTACCATCACGATGCTTCTTATAACTTGAAGAGAAGACAAACATCGTCTCCACCTGAGAATTATCCACCACGTGGGCAAATAAGGTTTTACCAAGTTCAACCAAAGAAGAATGAAGCTCCATCACAACAAAGAGAAGCCCTGCAAGTCAGGCAGAGGGCAAAAAAACGAGCCGAAGAGTTCGGGGCGAAGCTGCGCAGAAGACAGGAACCGCAGATGAAATACGCAGAAAAGAGGGAAAAGAAGACGAAATCGCAGCTCGGCTGACACGAAACCGCAGCTCGATCGACGCAAAAAAAAAACCCGCAGAAGCAAGAGCAGATCGTCATCGTCGTCATTTATATCACCATATATATATATATATATATATATATATATATATATCGATCGATATTACATAATTGCTTTACCTTTAGAATTTTAGTAAATTTGCATATATAAGTTTATTGCGAGACCTATAAAGTTAGGAAGATTACATTTATTCATCTGTAGAAAAAGGTAAAATGTTTCATAAGAAAAAGAAATATACATTGAATGAAAGAATGAAGTAGTGCATAAATAAATGATTGTATGTGCATGGTAAGAGAAGTTCACTCCCTTTATGGTACCGATAGGGTACGCCAGTTTACCTGCACGCGTAGATATTATACCACAACACTAGACAGTTATGATGTTTAGAACACTAATCGCTGTGTCGACGAAAGAATATCGTCCAGGGGTGAATAAACACCTTTCCACCTCAAATATTTGTGTAAATTTGATCAGAAACCGCTGCGTTAATGGAATAATATTACTCAGGGATATGCTAGGTTATGTTTTGTTGGTGCGCCTAAGATAAATGTGAATGTTAATAACATGAAATAAAAGTACAACTAAAATTAATGCATATCGAAATTAAAGTTATTTTCATTGAATAAATGTTATGAAAACATGTATTAGATTATTATGAGATCTATAAAGTGAATTAGGGAAGACTAATATGCATATTACTTTCTTTCCCTTGTATTATTTTAAATAACTCATTATGTTATTTTAATATACTCTCGGGTTTAAATTTTTAAATAAAATGAATACTATATGAGCTAATATGTACAAAAGGCGAGAACAGCAACCGAAAGGTAAAACCTTACTTGCTAATTAAATTCTTTTTTTAGTGACTCTTTCATGAATATTTAACTATTAAATTGTTGCTCATTGAAATGGAATAATAGAAAATTTAATTCCACCCCTTGGTTTATTTCAAGCGTCAAGCCTGGACGTGACAAAAAATTGTTGTTTTCTGCCTCTAATTCACTGTGCAACCGTCGTTCCTGCCGGATTTTAGCCAAAATCATTCCTCCTACTTTTCTTACCTGTTCTACAACTTATAAACCCCTTTCTTGTGTTCTCTCACACCTTCTAGGGGCCCAAGAATAGTGTCACAAATGGTACAAGTAGTTCCCCCATAAATAGTCATTCATATATATAACTTTGAAGAATACATATCCTAAAAGCAGCATAAGAAGAGAGAAAAAATAAAATTGTATTTCAATATTCAATGCTCATATCAAAGGACCAAAGATAAGGCTACACAAAACCTTCAAGATCAGGGCAAAAACATGTTTTTAATATATCCAGTATGAATTCCAGCAATTGAACTTTCTTCCTCAAACTAAAAAGAGAAAAAAAAATCTGAAAATAGTAAGCAGCTGAAGGTAATGGCCACCTAAAAAGGGGAAATTACATACAGACCGCCGAGAACTTGCTATTTACAAATCAAACACCTTCTTTCATCCATTTTTCAATTTTTCACTCAAATATCAAAATTCATGGTAAAACCCCATCCCGTATATTTCATTTTTATCAATTTCTCAATATTTTGATCGTGGCATGCAAAAATACATCCGTTCGGTAGTTAAAAAAAAAATCACTTGGGTGGTTTATTCGTAAATATTAATGTTTCGGGGTGGCCTGTATGCAATTATCCCTAATAATAAACAGGGAAGGCAGTGAAACAGTAGCAATCGACAGAAATAGGAAAGCGGTGCAGAAAACTAGCAAAAAAGGCAAAATAATAATCTAGCGAGGGAAAAAAAAAACTAGTAACCCGGCCAGAACAGGTGGTGACCACAACACCAATAGAGAAAAAGTAGGAACAAAAAGTAGAAACGTGTGAGCCGAAGTGACATTATGTAACTCTGTCAATGCATAATGGCAAGTGGAATGAAGAGTAGTTAGCAATTCACACTGATAGTAATTCTAAACTCCATAGGTGCTGATTGGAATTCAAGGTATTGAGTAAATACCATGCATAAACAAGTTGCCTAACAGACCATCAAACAAAAAAATAAATAAATAAACATAAACCTTTCATATTGAAGCTAACATTGTGGCATGTTTTTGCACTTCAAATAAACTAGGAAACAAAAATAAAGAATCAATGCACATGAATTGGATTCGCAATAAATACAAAACTTCTAATTTGCATTAAAATACATATCACCTTGTAGTATCCCTTCATGATTTGTGGCCCTCTTACTTTGACAATGCCTTTAGAACCATCCGGAAGAGATCTACCAGTTGTCAAATCTACGATCATGATTTCAGTAAAGTTAAGTGGATGCCCAACGGTTCCAAGGACCTTCAAAACCCAAAAAGAGAAATGTTAAGCAAAAAATGTTCTTTTAGGCAAAAATGCCAGAGAAACAATAAATGCTGAGAAAGTATATAGAACTCAAGGTATTACAAGGATGAAATGTATTAAAACTATGCCTCAAATTGTTCAGTATCGGAAACATCAGCTCAAAAAAATAATCAAGAAACAAAATGACTGCCTCTTGGCATTTAAACCATTTTTGTTTTTTTGTTGAGGCTTCAATAACATAATAACTTTAAATTTAGTAAAAAATTTCATCAAAAGAAAAAAAAAACCTAGATCATTGTTGCCAAAATAATTCTTTTACTTCTAGAAATCAAGAATGAATTTGTATAATCATTGTTAACCATTTTTTGCCTAGATATATCTAATACTATGTTAACCTAGAAATGTTGCATAAGCGATTCATTAAAAAATCTCAATTTCTCTAGCCTTTCCATAAATTAGAAAATATGTCATTTTGACTTGACTAGAAACTTATAATGACGATTTATATATATTTTCCACAAGCACTTAATGATGTAAGGCATAACCTCAATGGCATCTCTATTTTTTCATTTCTAAGCTCTCCTTTGTTTTCTTTTGTAAATAGATCCTTCCTACCAATGATAGTTTTTTTAGCCTTCGGAATGGTAAGTGCACCTTTTTATAGTGGCTTTCAAGAAAGTGTGCCTTTTGCATTAATAAAATAAAAATATTACAAAAATATGCATCTAAGCATATACAATATGGTCTAAGTCATCAATAAGCAAACTCAAAAGTGAGTGATCACAATCTGATGATTTTCAAACAACAGAGTTGAACAAATCATACATGGCATAGAAATGAACTGTTGTCTTGTTCCCTATCACGACCCGACCTGGTGCTTGAAAATAACCAAGGTGGAAAGAGACTGTCTGATAGTGGTAATTAAAACTTTTCTATATTCATTTAATAAAAACATTTAACAAGTGAAAGAGCCACTAAAAAATTAAAGCAATATAATTAAATTTTACCTCATTTCTGATTATCTCCGTCGTCTATGAATATTTTCTCAGATATCGCTTATCTTTTAATAAATTAATTAAACCTAAAAAATTAGTTAAAACAACAGCAAGCTAAACAAAACTAATGAATAATTATTGATAAATTTTAGTAATTCAATGAAAAATGAGACAATATGCATGCCAATTAAACTGAATAAAAATATAAGAGCATTTGGTGGTTTGTACTATCTAACATGATCATTCAAGGTGATTTTAAACATTCACTATGTGTCTTGCTATATCGTTTATATATCAATATCCTTTTTAATATGTATACAATCATCACAGGAGCACCGTCTAAAAATTGGATCATTTAAGGTTTTTCAATCTCAATATTTTTTTCATTTATGTGCACAGGTATCTTAGCGTTCCCCCGCTAGTACCATAAAGGGATACTCCATTATAGTCAACATGCACATGTAAGCAAGCAGAATAGTAAATCTCATTCTTATTTTCTTTTCATACAATTCAATAACCTAAACCGTGCATTTAAATAGCATACAAATATCATCGACATTCCCTCAATATGATCAAAATGAAGTGAAGAGCGAGGACAATCTATCTAAGAATGTTATAGAGCAAATCACACTTAGGAGAACATATTAATACAATTAAAAATTATAGGTACTCACATTGCTTTACGACGATTTTTGTTTGTTTTTAATTTTTGAGATCACTTTTACAATAGAATGCCTATCACCAATTATAAAGTATTATTTAATTAAGTTATCACATTAATTTTATATCCTAATTTGACATAAATTTATGATTTAATTAAAGAATTATAATTTATCTTATTATAAAATTGACAGTTATGTATTTCAAAGTAAAGCAACTCTTAATTGGAGTTGTACCTCAATCAATTCCTCGAATCTACTGATTCGCTTACACTTCTCCCATAGGTGCATAAACAAACACAAAGTCTTCCTTGCTAATCTTCCCAACCAAAATTAACATAATTTAATATTAGCATTATCTTAGAATTAAATATTTATTCAATATAAATTAGATGTATAATTGAAATTTACCTCAATTCCCTTTATTGCAAAGTGAACAATTCCTTTAACCAATCATTTATTGTTCTCAATTCTTCCATTCTGCTTTTACAATTTTGATTTTAAAAACAAAATTCATATTAACTCTTTAAATGAAATTCAATTAACATAATTAAAAATCTAAATATCCTTAAACCCTAACTTCTCATTTTAAATGCTTGGTTCGGCTTCTCCTTCGCACGTTGGCATTTCCTCTCTTCTTTCCTCTGCTTGATGTTTTTCTTCTTCTTTCTTGTTCGGTTCGATTAACGCACACAGAGCTGCTCCCTAATTCTTCCTCCGCTCACGAGAGCACGAACAAAGCCTGGTTTTGACTTCCCCACATTGTCGCCCATGTTGCTCGATGACGGCTCATTCTTCTATCTCGCATGCTCGGCTTTGCTCCTAATCTTGACTTTTCGAACACGCAAGCTAGGGCTGGAAGCAACACCCCCTTTCTTCATCCTCCTATGCCTCAAGTCGCGAGCATGACGATATCGCCTCGAGAACTAGAGTTCAGTCTGACCCATACAAACATGCATACATTCATAAACATTTCTTATATTGCATGTATGAATCAAAACAATTGAATCCCTGTAGACAATTAATATCATAAGAACAGTCATATATATCATAGCATGATCATAGCATAACAATATCACATGTATTGTAGGAAAAATTCAGCTTGCATTCATATATTCAATGAAGGTATTAATCCACAATATGCAAAAATCGGTGTCAGACAAGAAATCACATGAGAACCTATAGAATATTATTTTTTTTATGTTCGCAGAATATTATTTCACCTGACTAAACGATGTAGTCCTACAACGAGTTTCTTCACGCTCGCCTCAAGATCACCGCTCGTAAAAAAAACCTAAAATTCATAATCATCATAGGATTTCATGAAACTCCAACTCAAATCGTGATTTAACCGAAAACATGACTCATTTGTCAAAATATACCTCAAACGGACTTCTCGACATAACCCAACATTTCTTTGATTCGCCTAAATTTATCTCCTCTTTCTTAGCACCACGGTCCTCCCTCCCTTCACTGATTTTGAGCTAAAACACTTATAGAAGCCCGCAAACCAAGTTTGACGCTTCCGACACAGGTTCTACGCATGCTACGGCGAGCAAAAATGAAGAAGTGCACAATATTATGGCAAACGTAAGAAAAAATGTGATGAAGAAAATGAAGAAGTGCACAAAATCGAGGCAAACGTCAGAATGCCAAAACAACTCAAATAACATGAAAGATTGATTTGTATCTTCTGATACCTCTCTGGAGCCTCGAATCACACTCTATAACACTTGGCGGTTCGCTACAGTCGCGTGACTACAGTGTTGCGATCGCTAGAGCTTTAGGTATGGGAAACCGAGTATAAAAAGGGGGATATGGGAGGAAAAAACGACAATTTATCTCGCCCCTCCTTTTCGCACAGTGGAATAATCAAATTAGACCGACGCAAGCTCAAATAAATGCGGTAAGTTCGGCTGGTTATAGTAGAAGTGGGATTATGGAGAAGATTAGTATTAATTAAGAGTTGAATTAGGTTAATAAACATATAACATCAGAATTTCATATCTCCCAATCCAAACAAATTATATATAGTGTTTCATTTCAAATTGATCGATTTCATGCATAAAATTTTATAAAAACTAATTCAGTGAAATTTGGGATACTTTTAAATTTGTTGAATTTTATCTGATTCATAAATTTTTGGGAGTTACAATTTATCTCCTTGGTGGCATGGCTCGAGTTTAGAGTTAGGAGGAGAAAGAGGGTGTAAAAATTGATTTTGGGTTGTTGATTTTAAAAATCAGCAAGAAGTTAAGGTTAGGTTAAAGTTTGGCTATGATTTTGAGGAATAGAAAATAATTTTTTTTTGGTGAGGGTAAGGAGGGTGCTAGGAAACTCTAGGATAAGAGTAAAGTTAAGCTCTCTGATACCAATTGATACCGGAGTTAACCCAAACCACAGTAGAAATGCAAATATTATTGTTGATATTCAATAGTGTTATAAACAAAGACATTTGACAATAGGAAAATTACAACATAAACATAAAAGAGAACTTTGGGCGAGAACAAAGAATGGTGGGCTAGTGTCGAGGTAGTGGGATTGGGGTTTGTAGTTGCGGGAGAAGGGTTGGAAATTGGATGTTGCGAGTTGAGAGATGTTGAACAAGTAGACGGCAGCAACAGAGGGATGTCTGAGGAGAGGCGACAACAATGGAAGGAGCAAGAGGTGGGTGGTTGTGAATAGTAAGGGCAGCGTGGTTGGAAGATGACAGCAACCTAGAAGTGTAGGAGGGCAGTGACAAAACTGTAGGAGTAGCGTAGGAAGAGGGATGACAGAGGAGAAATTGTAGAAAACGGTCTGAAAGGGCTGTCTAGCTGCTGCAACGGGGAGGGAGGATGGCAAAAATGGTGGAAGCTAGGTGACAGGGGGCTGCTAGGTGGCGAGGATGGGTGGCGGAAAGGTGTAGGGGTTGCATGAACAGTACAAGCACTATTCTGGCAATAGCAAAGGGAAGGTTGCGGAGGATGGGAAAGTCAAGGATAAACACCGCTTCAAAGCATGAAACAACCAGAGCACCACTCATCCTCAGATACAGCCCTAAGAAGAAAAAGAGGGGACACTGACGGCTGTCTTGACAGAAAATTTAGCTAAAACTAAACCCTAAAATAGAAAAAAAAAGACATTCATAATTGGGGATAAGTAGAAAGGGAAAATCTCTCCCTTTGGGCAGCAACCCGAACCCAAGTAGGGTTCAGCCAACCCCCTTAAGTCCCTCCTAAACCGGTTTAGCCGGTTAAGCTCTCCAGCCCCAGCATCAGTAATATAGTTGAGCTATTTGGTCAAACCACTCAATCAGAGAGATTTTGTCATAACAATATTTGTGAAGCCATATGACGAAACAACGTGAAGCTAGAACTCGAGTCACATGCTTAATAGCATGGGTTGATTTAAGAGTGAGCAAAATAATATATGACATGATATTCATTCTTTATGAGCATAAGCTTATCTTAAATTTAAAACCCTTAACAAATCGTTGCAAATAAGAGATAGTTTTTGCTCTTTATTTTTTAAATAATAAATTTCATTTGAATATTTTTTCCTCTTTATAAATTTCCAAGAAATTTTCACATCTTTAAAAGTTGATATCATTTTAAAAGTAAAATTCCTTTCAATTGAGATCTCTATCAACATAGCTATTGGGGATTTGGATAACATTGAATTTTATCAACTTTGTCTTGATTATAAAAAATCAGGTTTATACCTTATATTAATTGAGTATATATTTGAATACTTCTTTTAAGCTCAATTTTGAAAATAAAGCTCTCCAATTGAGATTCTCTTTCAATGTATCCATCATCGGGGTGTTGGTTGATTTGTTTCAATTATTTTGGACTGTCAACTTTGCATGCCCATTTGTAAAGAATCAAATCGATAATTAACTAATAGTTTTATTTTAATTAATGTGCACTTATCTCGGTGCACATATACAACACATTCACGAATTTTGGTGTGTTTAAAGGATATATGGTTACATTTATTTTAAAACATTTTAATATTCATATCATGACATGTTCATATATCATGCAAATAATTCAAATTTTATCATTTACACTATTTTTTATATACTTGCATGAATTTCAAGGTAATATATCTGGGTTGGAGAATGCCTCAAAAATGCATGCAAGACTTGAAATCATCTAAATTTGATTGACTATAAAAATAATTTATCACTAAAATACATGCAACACCGCATTTTGATAATTTCAAAAATAACCATTTGTCCGCTTACATGTATTGCAGTTCCGTTAACAAATTGGAGATAAATAAGAATCTTTTGGATACAAGAAGGATTCACTTTTTTGTCTTTATTTATTTATCATCTATTGCGATGGGACTGACATGATTTCAAGTCTACCCTCATAAATAAAAGTAAGGTGTTGCTCCTTTCCCACAATTTCAAATAGATTGAAAGCATATGTAGTGTCACTTAATGATTTGCTAAGGGGTTAAACAAATATTAGATAAGCCATGCTGACAATGATAATTCTAGTAGATGTAATGTGCAGATGCTGATTGGGTCGAAGAAAAAATCATGCCCAGCTTCTGCACATGACGACCAAGCACCTGTCTAGCAACCCAATGCCAATGTGGGCGACCCAGTGCCCAACAACACTCCAGAAATATAGCATAGGTAAGTCTAATGCCCAAGAGGGGTGTAGTTGTGCTTAAATCATTCTTGAAACAAAGATCCTAGAAAAGTGGCACCCATGAGGGGCATAACCGTGTCTGGATAGTTCTATGGACCCAAGCACCTGGAGACTCGATGCTCGAGGCTGGCGCTCGGACACTAGAAACTGTTTCGAGTAGCTTAATCATTTAAGTCTTCGATGTGAAATTTGGGCAAGGAGGTATGTGTGGTGTGCAATCGCTAGCAATAGAACAAGCAATGCGTGAAGAAGACAAAGCGAGTTCTATAAGTGGATTTCAGTGATAATGTGTGAAAGTGAGAGGAGCGTTTGTGAGTTCTAAGAAATAGAATGGTTTGAGTGTGTTGTAATCTGTACAATTTATGCTCATGTCACAGTTAATTTCTTGTTGTGGTGTGGCACCATATTCTTTCCTAATCTTGTATTTTTCCACGTTAAATTTTGTTGTGTTACATATTTTTCAAGAATTACTTGTTTGTGTACTTTTGTTGAAGTATTTTGTTTCGGATCTCTCAAATCAGTGTTCCGCATTTTACTTAACATCCCCCAACAAGTAATATCATAGTGAAATTTTCTGAAGATCTTCAATTCGAGTGTGAGCAATGGTCAGTGAAACAAGATAGAGTGCAAAAAAGTTTAATGGCACCAACTTCACATTCTAAGAAATGCAAATTGAAGATTTCTTTGTATGTCACTTGACGGAATCATCAAAAGGTTATAATCGAAGACTTTGAAAGAGTGGGAAGTGCTCGATCGAATAGCTTTAGATTTGATCCTTCTCTCACTTTCCTCATATGTTAAATTCATTATTGTAAATGATAAAATTACGATAGATCTCATGGCTCCACTAACAAGGATGCATAAAAAGTGATTGGCTTCAAATAAAATTTTTCTGATAAAGAGATTGTTCAAATGAAGATGATAGATGACAGTTTGATAGCTAAACATTTGAATTATTTCAACACTGTGACAGACTAGTTGTGTTGTGCGAGCATCAAGTTTGATGACGCGATCAGGGCACTGTCACTTTTATCTTCATTAACAGTTAATTAGGATTGGATCAATCACTGAGGTGAATAACTCTTCAGGTGACATGAAGTTAAAATTTGATAAGATTGTGAGGTTAGTGCTGAATGAAGACATCTACAAGAACGTGAGCAATGAAAATTCAAATTATGTATTGAATGTTGAAAACTGAGAAAGAAATCTAGATAGGAATACAGGCAGGGAAAGATTCAAGTCTAGAAGAAAAATATCAAAGTCAGTGAGTGGAAATAACAAAGGTGAATTCTGAAACTGCGGGAAAAAAGATCACTTCAAGAAGTACTGTAAAGCTTCAAAAAAAGCTAGCGGTAGAGGTTCAGATCAGAAGCCCTCTACAAAGTTTCCGCAAATGAAATCAAAGTGACTCTATTTTTATCCTTAGATAGCACTGAATCTTGGATAGTAAATTCAGGAGCCTCTTTTCATGTGTGTGTCGGTCAACTTTTTTTCGATTAGATTTATTTGAAAAAATATGATATATGAAAATAATTTTTTGAGATTTAATTTAAATATAAAAGATATATAGTTTGGGTTTTGAAAGCAGTATGTTTTAATTTTTGAAAAATGAGACCAAATGGATCTCATTAGTCTGATAGTTTGCAAAATCGTGCCTGATACCGCAAATACTACACCTTCCCGAGAGATAAGTGTAGACCTCAGCGATAGACCCAATCCTGCAAACTATGAGATTTGTGACATCCGTTTGGTCTGCGAACCTTTTATATATGACCGACAAATTCCCCTATTTAATACAAAGATTAAATAGGGTTTATTTTACCTGGGTTCCAAGTTCCCTATAGAGGCAAGCCCCTATAGTTAATTACATCCCAAATGACGGGAGTCACTTGAGAAAACTCTCGATAATGATCAATGGTTCTAGTCTTCAAGAATTCAAG
>NW_018164909.1:1258248-1282313 GCF_001263595.1 Phalaenopsis equestris
TTAAAAAAAAAATGTGCATCGATATTTGTGTCATTTGTGCGCGCATATAACCCTAGCAATATGGGTGTCCTTCCTAGCTAAAGTTGACGTTCCGGATGCGTCGGCGCAGTCTGTTTCGTCATCCGGGGTCGTCCGGACGAGTTCGCCGACGGGCGAGTCAATTCAAGTCAAAGTCGTGTGTGATGCAGTGAGTGCGTGAAGTGCGTCGTTAGCGAGTAATCGAGTCACAAAGGGTTCACCTAAGGCTGTTTGATCCTATAGGAACTCATTTTCGGGCCCTCTGCATGTTGATCCTTAGCCCTTGCAACTAGAAGTTGAGTGCTTGGAAACACTCATGCGAGTTCTTCACAAAAATGAGTCAAGAAGTGGCTTGAAGTTCTACGGGAGGTGGGCTCCATTACTAGTCCGCTAGAATGGTCAACCAGGAACTCCTAAGACTAGATTATGAGTTCTGGGAGTAGGAGACTAAGACCTCACAAAAATGAGGTCAACAGTGTGTCATAACAAATAGATATTTAAAAACTACACTGAGAGTGATCTAAAAATGTGTATTTGAAATATAACAATACTTATTGTTGGCAATGGTAATGTAGATATCAGGTTACCTATTGGAACAGTCTGGAAGCTCAAAAAAAAAAAAAAAAAAAGATCTCGATGAGCCAACTTACAATGTCAAGGTATGTGACTATTTTCACAGGTGATTAGTGAATATGACCAGAGAGGCAATGGTGATGGCTCGGGACAACATTGAAGGTACTCTTTAAATGATCAATGAGAAGTCCAAATCCATTAATGTAGATAGAATAAAGAGTGATGCAGATCTTTAACATCGTAGACTTGATCTTATTAGCAAAAAATGTATGAAGTCGTTACTTTCTAAAAACTAGCATCATGATTTAAAGATTTTATATACGGAAAAGAAATAACGTGCATAGTCATATATCTTTTGTACATGTCCACAACATATATCACAACATGCAATTGTATAAAACATGTAAAATAAAACACATGTAATATAATGAATCATGACTGTTCTATAAAACATGTCATACATAAATATGTCATTCATTTATGTATAATCATAAGCATATTCACAAGAATCATCAGCCTAATCATGCAAATGTCACTTGTAATTTTATAGCCCTCAACAATTTTCATATCATTGGAAAGTCACCCAACCTGAAAGCTACATTATCTATTGATAAAGGCGGACCCCTCAACATAGCAGTTATAAAAGCCTCTAGTACTAATGGTTCCCCACATTTCGTCCCCATCTAATCCCAACAATTCTCGGAGCTTCGTATTTTGTCAAAATATTGACTCGGGAATCCCATTTTCTCTATTATCCGTATTTATAAGCATTCATGTAATAACCAACTTATAACATCACTTGTGTTTTTTTTTTAAATCATAACTTCTGTAACAAGTATTCATCATAGGTATTTTACATATCATATGCAATAATCATAGTAAATGAATGCATGCAAGCAACGATATAAAAACATGTTCATCAGCTCATAACATAATAACATCATGTGTATTGTAAGTGACAAATAAAGTTCGCATTCATACAATATATGCATGTATACATAAATAATATGCAAAAAATTTCACATGTAAGTGTCAAACACATAATAAGATGGAAACATAAAGAGAGTTATTCATAAGTTAGCACAAGATTATTTCACATGAACTAACAGAGCAATTCTACAAAAAATTTCTATAAGCTCACCACCTAATGTAAACAACTTGAAATTCACAATCTCTTAAAAATTTATGAAATTCATAATTCAAATCTTAATTTAATCCCAAATATGATTGTCTTGATTTAACTTACAACGAATGGGATTTTCGACATAAATATGTCTCCTGAACTCTTACCTGCTTCATTCCCTCTTCTTCCTTTCCCCAACATTTCCCAAACTCGTGAAATAGACTTATTGGAGATCGTAGCTATCAGCTCGCCAATCACATGATTGTTTCAGCAAAACTATAGCGATATGAAAAACATGGAATACGTGAACTTATAGCAAATGTCAAAATGAAAACGTATGATAGGAATGTATAGATTATCATAAAAGAGAGTTTTCTCCCTAAAACTTCAAATAGTGGATTTTAACTCTCAGCAGAATGCCTGCTTGCGCTCGATCCCGCTAAGCTACATTATGGGATCACTAAACTCTCTAGAGCCGCGAAACCAAAGTACAGGGAGAGGGAATGGGAAGAATGTGGCATTTATCTAATGTCCACTTAATTCCCTAGCCATTCAATCCACATAACGTTACATGTGCTGCTATGTATGAAGAAAGGTTTGGCTGCTACAGTGATGAAGCAGGATTAGGGGGTTACTTAATGAAAATTAAACTTATAACTTAATTATTTTATATCTTCTCATTTGTTAAAAATTCATACTTGGTGCTATATATCAAATTGATCGATTTGACGTATAATATTTTATAACATTGATTCGATCGAATCCAGAGAGAGACAAACTTTAGGGTATACTTTAAAATTGCTAAAATTTTATCTATTTTAACAAAATTGGCAAAACTAGGTGTTACAGCTCTCACCTCATAAAAAATTTGTCCTTAAAATTTTTAAATTTACTTGAATAAAAAAGGATATTTCAATTGAATTTCTTGTTTTTTTTTCTCATGTAGCTTCTTTTCCAGGCATGCTCTTTCATTTTATTTTAACAAATGGGATTTGTCTATTCCATTATACACAAATTTATCCTCAAAAAGTTGCGTGAGTACACTCAAAATTTTGCATTTGAAAGTACGCATTTATCAATTTCATTTTCTTCTTCGTGCACAGGTACAATAGTGTCCCAGCTGATATCTTAAGAGAGTATATCTTGATTGACTTAATTCATTATATTTCATTTCTTTTTTTATGTTATTCATTAATCATTGAACAATAATACTTTTTCTTATTTCATTTATTTTCATTTCAAAGATTATTTAACTTTTAATATGCATATAACCAACAAAATAGATATTTCTAAGACAATAATGCAATTCTTTTTTAAATAAAATATTAATTTAATACACATAATGTGAAATTACTCACCTTAACCTTTGAGAGACATTAAAATACTTATCTTTTCACTTTATTTTCTCTTACACAAACATATTTTGATCTCTCGCCCTTTCATTCACCTCTGTCAAATTAAAGTCACTAAAGTTAATTCATAAAATTATTGATATTAAATTAACGAAACCTTTAATTAAATTGATTTATACAATTAATACTTAAACCCTATAAATATCCAACTTAATCTTCTTTTAATGTCTTGATTCATCTCTTTCTCAAATCCTAAGAATTTATCAGCATTCAATTCCTGATTAAATTAACCTTCACATAAGCAATTATATTACCAATTATTTACTCAATAGAAATAAAACACAGACATTTACCTTCTCCAAATTGTACGAAATCAATAATTTAGCCTCCCAATTTTACGAAAAGTTCTACAATTAAAGTGTTTTGTTATAATCTAATAAACAAGCATTAGTCCTTAAAGATTTATTTAATTTAAAAAAATTGAAAATTAAAATTGACCCTAACCTAAAAAGTTTTAGTTGGTTGCCTTCACCTGCACGCCCACGAGCCGCCTCCCTTTCCATCTTCGTTCAACCTCGGCTCAACTCCAACATATTGTGCATGAGTTCGACTCCTCTTAACTACTTCCTCTTCCTCTTTGATTTCGCTTGGCTAGGGTTCGAAAATCCCTAGCACAAGAATTGTGGCTCAGTATCGCCTTCCTTGGCTGAACAACGTCGTTACATGAGAAGCAACAATGCTTCGACCCTTCTCTGGTTTTGACGAAGAGTGATTTTTAAAACAGCGCCTCTCCTTCCTCCTTCAATAGTTGCGTTGTGGCACCTAAAACAGCGCCTCTCCTTCCTCCTTCAATAGTTGCTCAGTCTGACTTCTCGCAAGTGCAGAAGAATAGGTTGTGAACCACTCTGCTACCTTCGCGCATGACGGTGGCACTAGACTTAAATCTGCTCCTTTCTCCTTCTTCTTCTTTCCTCGTCTCCTTTAATGTCGTTTCTTCCTTCCTCTCAGTCTCCCACTCTCGCTCTCTCTGCTATTCTGAATTTCTACAGGTTTAAAGAGGCTTTCGTCTCTTAAGCATTTAACTGTGGAGATATCAATTCAAACAGCCCTTTCATTTATCTATTTTCTATTATTATTTTAAAAATTTTCAGTTATTACACCTGTAAAGCTAATTTGTTTACAGTTTATTTTGTCTCTCAAAAACCAAGAAAGAAATAATACTTAAACTAAGAAAAATACCCCAAAATAATTCATAAAAAAATGGAATTCAAGCATGTATAGATGCTTTAAGCAATATTAATTCTCTAAAAAAACAACCAAGCAAGCACTCTTAAGCAAAACCACTTACATTGTTGTAAGGACTTCGACAAGCGACTATAGGGGAGGTCTCTGTAAGACCATAACCATTTTGCAGCTTCACACCAATAGCCTAAAAAGTACAAAACGAATCAGCTTGAGAAGATTCATGGAAATCCACGGAAGATATAAACATTTTAACCTCAAAAAATTTGTCAATATGCAATGGCAAACTCCCACCACCACTTATACCAGCCTGAAACAACAAATGCAAAGCACTGAAATTTATTCAATTAAGGAGCCGCAAAACATTACACTAGACGAACAGAATTTTCTCATCCCAACCCCCCAAAAAAATAAATAAAATAAAATACAAGCATTACTTTTGAGATTCCAATTGCTGAGTGAATTTTATTATAGACTAGCTTCATCCCCAGGATATGGAATGGCCACAAAATGGCAGCAACAACTCTTCCCCATAAATTGTAGAATAAAGCAACAGCAGGCGATTGTTGATTTTTTGTCATTGTTAGTACTTTGCCCTTCACCAATTCAAAAAAGCAATAAGAGATGATAAATTCAAATAAATTATTTTACTTCTGACAATGAATTAGAGAAACAAGAAAGCAATATTATTGAAAATTCTAAGCGGTGACATTTAAAGTACAAAGTTCTCTAAGAATATACATGCTGCTAAATATTTGATATTCAAATCAAATGCAAAAGCAACAAACCTCATAAATCCTCTTTGCATCCATGTATAGAAGACTGATCCTGATAAGTGACAGTGCAACAAACTTCCGAGCAGCAGAGCTTGAAGATAATTGATTTTTGATAGAACTGCAAAGAGAAATAGCGACCTCAATAGTCGATAAAGAAAAAGAAAGTAGCTTGAAGTTGACCATACAGAGGAGTTAGTTTGTCTCAAGTTGACTATGAATAAAGCATGCGGTTTTGTGTAAAAACAAAAAAGTGAGTTGGATATTAACATCTACATCAATCATTGAAAGGCCGTATAAAGATATACCAACTAAGTCATATCAATATGAATATCATTTTTCAGTACATGCACAGTTGATGGGTGGAAGCGGTGCTTGATTTCCACAACAAATATCAAAAAGAGTAAAATCTATCAGCCAACATGCACATATAAACATTATATATAATTCATACTTACTAATGTTAAAAAAATAATTAGAGATTATTAATGCTATTAATTAGGTTTAATTAAACTAAATATTAAAATTAAATTTGAGCTTCTTGGCATTCTAAATTATTTCCCATAAACCTACTCCCACTTATTAACAAGCAATAATTGTTCGCGTGAAATTCCATCTATTCTTGTGTGTTCGAACCACAAAACAGTCATCCCCCTCATTCACAGGTCTCGCTCCCATAACTCCCTCATTCCCCTATTCACAAGACCCCTCTATTCTTGTTGTTCTCTCGTTGTTCTGGTTACGCATCCTAGCCGTCTCCAACTCCTGTTCATCTTTCCCATTCTAGACACTCGCAGAAGCTCTCATTCTTTCGTCGTTCGCTTCGACCACACTAAAGCCACCAATCTCCTTTCTCGCACAATGACAACCCTACTTCCCAATTCAAGGCATACAATTGTGAATCGAGCTAGTTGAGAAGCCAACCACGAGATCGCGTGTTCAAAGACCTCTGAATTTCCCATCTTTCTCCTGCTCTAGCTGCAGCCAAAAGCCATACGATGCCTTCTCCACTGCTTTCTTCGAGCAGAACCTAAGGCACAGCCTCTAAACTTATTCTCTTCTTCCGCTACATCCTAACTCGAAGTTTTCTTACCCAAGCCAAAGTCTAAAATCAAGCACCACTTCCACTTCTCCGGCCGCAAAAGCTTGTGCTTCCATTTCTTCTCTTGTTTGCCTACTTCACCCACGACATAATCACGACTAGAGCCAGTCAAGAAATTTGCAGTGGGATTGCTTCATACAAATGTCGAAAGCCTTCGGTGTACCGTTCAAAAAAATTAAGTGCTCGTCTTGGGAAACTCAAATATTTGTCCATAGAAGTATCCTTCACGAAAAGTAAAGTACCTATTCGAAAAATATGTGCTTGTGTTTTGCTTATTGCAAGTAATTTGAAGGCCTACTGTGTCTTATAAATCATGGGTTAAAGTATTTTATTTTACTCCCCGACCGTATTATCTCAAGGCCCTGACCAACTCGTCTTATAGATAGTTAGACAGGTTGGAATTCTCCTTGATGCCTCACAACGCGGGTAGATACCAGAAGGATGCCAAAACTTCGTGTCAATTTCGACTTGCAATTAACTTGAGATTTTGGACTATTTAAACTTGTTAAAATGACTCAAAATTTTGAATCTTTTAAACTTACAAAAATATTTAAATTTGGGCTTTTCAAACTTAGACTCCCAGGGTTGAAAATATTTAATTTAAACTTGGGCTTTTTCAAGTTGAAGCTCTTGTAATTGAATCAATTGGGTTTTGTTAAATTTAATTCAAATACAGAATATTGTAGCTTGCAAAATGAATTAATATCAAATTGGAGCAAAGTTACATAAATGGCATTTTAAAATGCCAAAATAAAGGCTTAACAGTATACTTTCACCAATGAACAGAATGTGGTCTTTTGAAAACTCAACAAGAAATCTTATATCTATTACAAAAGCTCTAATATTCACATACACTTTTAAAAGGTTTGGGTGATGATAAGTCTTGAGCTAGAGTTTGATTTGGAGGTAAATATCATAAAATTCATACAAAAATATTTTAAGATTCTTGCTATCAATTGTACTTTCAAACTATGTGACATCGGAGTGCTTAACAACAATGATGCAGGCGTCTAGCACCCACGTGGATTTTCCTGCAACCCTGTGACTATGCGAACGGCATAAAACAGAGCCGAGCGGGCTTGTTTTTTATTCCTTTAAAATTTTAGCAAGTTTCATCTTTTCCTTTCATGACTTACTAGTCAATTCCTATATATGTGTTGTATTAAGGTTTAAAGGGGAGTTTTTCTTGTGTTTTTTGTCAGGACTGCCGTCTGTGTCCAAGTTTTCGCTACCAGGGTTGTATCTGACAGCGGGTGGTGCTCTTGTTGTATCTCTTCTGAAGTGTTGATTATCCTCGACTCTCCCCATCCTCTATAGCCTTATCTCTGTTGTCTTCGTCTTCGTCATCACTGTTGCAATCATCCCTCTCCCCAAAAATAGCAACCTTGTTGTCTCCCTACAGCGCAACCCTTCTTCATACCAGCACAACCATCCCTACCCTTCCACAACCTCCCTGCATCATTGTCAATCGTTGTTCCTCGTTGTCACCGTCCAGAAAGAGCAAACCTATTGTCTTCCTACTGTCCAGCCGCCTGGCATCACTGTCGCAGCCCCGCCAACCATCCTTACCGCACTCTGCCACTGCCGACCTATTGTTCAGCCCTATCGCTAGTTGTTTGATCAATCATCAACCCTTCTAACCGTTTTTTTCCGCTTAATATCGCTATCGACCTCCTATTCAGCCCACCCTTGTTGTTTTCAACCACCACCATATTTCCAGCCACCTCAACTTGCTACCAATCATCCACCCGATTCCAACCACCTCCCACTACATCTGAACCACCTAATCAAATTCCACTACCCACAAATCAAACCCTAGAATGAGTCTATCTTGCGTTGTTATTTCCCATTTTAATGTGTGTTTGGTTGCAATTACCTATTTGACTTTTCCAATAAGAATATTTAATTTTCTACTGTTGTTTTGGGTAACTCTGATATCATTTGATATCATAGTTAGCCTAACCCTAGTCATATCAAACGATTTCTATCAGCCACCAATACCCAACCCTAAAATCTACCCAAAACTCTTCTCTTTGTTGATTTTCCAAACCGGTCATTCAAAACAATTTTTCCCAACCTACACAACCCATATACACCTTCTCCCAACAACTCAAACCCAAAACCTAGTCATTTCACTGAGGATACATCAGTCGAAAGCCTGATCAAGGGGAAAGAAATGATACGTTTATGAGAAATCCACAAAAAAGATGTCCAATAGATTTTTAGAGAGAATATGCAGTGGGAAACCCTCCAAATGCAATAGAGGCTCACCCCCTTCGAGAGGAGACCATCCAGAGCGATCACACAAATTCTATTCGATCTCCTAAATTAAGAACCACAACCACGAAGATTTGGCATGAAATATTATAGAAGCTAATATTTGGAAGTAAAGGTTAATTTGTCATATTTTGACAGTAACATAGCTGCAAACGAGTTCATCGGGTGGCTTTGGACATTAGAATGTGTCTTTGAGTACCAAGACATCCCACTGAACGCAATGACAAAACTAACCACCAACAAGTTAAGGAATTGTGCATCTGTTTGGTAGAACTTGAAGATTTTTTGAAAACAAGACGGAAAAAATAAAATTACTACCTGGTTCAAGATAAAATTAGAGTTGTAGTGCTAGTACCTACTAATTCATTAAGACAGAAAGTTCAAAAACTAGCTTTAAAAGCGGAGGCAACATCACCAAAGGACTGCCTCAATTTACAGCCAGAAACTAATTTCAAGCGGGGAAAAGGTAGAACCAATCCGCATTCTCAAATCCATCCCAGGCAAAAAGTGCTTTAAATGCCACAAATTTAGGTATATTAAATCAAACTACACAACTACGAGAATAATATCTTTCACTGATCAGGAGCAGTTAAAGAAATAAATATTGATCAAGGAGAAGAAGATGATTTCCAAAACGATTCTCAACTTCCAATAGAAGAGGAAGAGACTTCCAACTGAGCCCTAGGGAGAGACTCCAACTGAATTAACCTTAGTTGTGCTAGAAAGCAGTGAGTATGAGATAATGGGCTTTCATGCAAAGTATGGAATAACAACCATTTTGCAGTCGTTGAGAAGCGCAACCGCAGGATTGACATTGAAAGTCCAAAAAGACCATGAGTTTGAGGAGTCCATACTAGACATAGGGCAATCCAAGATAAAAGAATTTCAGATCGTTCAAATATATAATCTACTTCCCGAGTAGCCCTTATTGAGGGAGGTACATGTCAAAAATGAGAAACTTATGAGCTAATTCTACAAGGCTAAATAGGATCATTCGAATATTAACTTCAGTTCAATAGTATACCCATAGACACAGGAGAGATGAATTGTAGCTCTAGGAATTGAGTTAGGAGCTTGGTGGGAAAGAAAATTCTGCAATGGGATCTTAGTCTATTCAGAGAAGAAGAGACCACTCATGAGCTGTTATACTTCAGTGTGGTCTAGTCTGTCATAGATTTCGTTTCAGAGTTCATTCCTCCTTGCAGGCTTTGTTATCAGATACATTGAGTCAACTATGAAAGTGAGAGAAACAAGTCACGGATTTAATGAATCGAGAGTTACTTCAATAGAATATATATCTATACACAGCTTCAGCTCAGATTGTGTCAAAATATAATAGATACTAATTTTATTAGAATGTGTATTGGAAGAAAATCTAAAAGATTCACTTACCGAAAAGTTACAGCAGCTCCACCTCCTTCAACATGGCTAATCTCACACTGCAATGCAAGTAGCTCGAAGCTTTGACATATGAGCTTGAAACTCTCCCAAACCCGGTTGACCAACGTGGAAGCATTTCTCACACTGAAGCGGGAGTCCAGTGCTCCTGCGGGGTTTCCCGCGACACTAAGACCGTGCGCACGATCAGCTAACATGAATGGCACAAAGCCAAATCGAGCAACTGTTTTTTTTTTATTGCTTTCAAATTTTAACTGTTTCCTCCTTTCCTTTCATTCTTTTCTAGTCCTTTCATATACTTGTGTTGTATTAGAGTTTAGAGAGTTTTGATTTTGTTGCTATCAGGACGGTGTCTTCAGCGTTCAGGTATTCCCTTCTAAGGCTAAATTCGACCGCGAGTGGTGCTCATGTTATATCTCGTCTGAGGTGGTGATTATCCTCGACTCTCCTCAACCTCTGCAATCTTAACTCCACTGTCACCGTCGTCGTTGTCACCGCTGCAACCATCCTCTCCATAAAGGTTCTTTACTTGTAGCTCTACCCTTTTTCTTACCTAGCATAGACACCTCTACCCTTTCACAATCTCCTTATATCGCTGCCAAACGTCGTTCCTAGCTGTCGCCACCAAGAAAACAAACTATTTGTTTACTGCTGTGCAACCGTCCGAGATCGTTATTGCAACCCCGCCATTCGTCTGTACCTCTCTTTACCACTGCCGACCTGCTATCCAGCCCTCCCCTGGTTGTTTTCAGCAGTCCAGAGCCCTTCCAAAAATCATTACCACCCTCTGTCGCTACTGACCTGCTATCCAACCCCCCTTGCTTTTTTCGGTCACCACCACCTTTCTAGCCACCCCTTCTCGCTGCCTTTCTTCATCCACCCCATTCTAGCCACCTCCTACAACATTCGTACCACCTAACCAACCTCAACCAACCACGGATCAAACCCTAATATAAGTCATTGTTGTGTTATTCTTTTCCATTTCAATGTGTGCTTGGTTATAACCATTTATTTGATTTTTTAATTAATAATATTTGTTTTTCTATTATTGTTTAGGCTAACTCTGGTATTACTTTAAGCTATTTTTCAACTTCAATGTATAATCTCAAAAGACTTTTAATTACTTGATAATTTGTATTTGTATAATATAGATGTGTCAAATATTAAATTATATGTTGCAAGAACACAGATTACGCAATCACATCTTATAAGTGTGTCAAAATTGATGTAATTACAACAAGCAAAGGCATCAAGATGCATGTACATTAACAAAGTAAACTCGCATGTCTACACCAAATTAAATATGTATTTAAATTTAAACAACTTCAGAATGTTGCGTGCGTTAAAGAATAAATGAAAAATTCTCTTGAAAAATCTATGATTATTCTAATTTGAAGAATCCTCATGTTTTAAAAATCAAATCCAAGTTAGTTGAGCTATACACGCTCTCAATTGGGTCGACTTGTCTATAAGGTAAGGTTGCAATTCCCACCCAATTAGTCTAATCATCCTCCTCGTAAGGAAGGGAGTCGAGGAGTGTAGTAATTTCAATAATATCAAAATAAAATTACATGTCTAAATCACCTAATATGATCATCCTCCTTGTTATGACTGAAGTTGATAGGACAAATATGCTAAGTTATTAGACTAATGAATTTCAGATGAACTTCAAACATAAAGGCTTCAAATATCCAATTCTTCGATGAAAAACAAGTTGATACAAGATTTCAATCGGATGAGTCAATTTTTAAATCAAGTTTTTCAAAGTACAAAAAATATTCAAGTTAAAAAAATAATAACCTAAAAGACCTAAAGCAAATCTCACTTAACCTCCACAATAGTTTATCAGTAGTGATAAACTTTTGATTGATTTCAACTCACAAAGAGCAATGTCAAATCATTATATTCACACTCAAAATAATTTCACGAAAGCAAGAACGTGGCCCAAGTCCTTTATCCACACGACTTGCCCAAAGACTCCACAAAAATTAACGGTTATGACCAGAACCCTCTGACTGAGTGGTTGTCATCAAATGAAACGATTATATTACTGTCGAAGCTGCAGTCCGTATATTCCCTAACAACTTTTTATCCTTTAGATTGAAAAATAATGGCATAATTGATTGGCATAAATCCTTATGTTAACTAATATAGGCTAAAATTTGTCGCCTTAGGCTAAAATCAACCTCAAATCTACAATAATCTTTTGGATGACATAACTCATGGCTGTTGACAAGAATTTTTTCGTAAGGTGGGTTCGACTGCCCCCTCTAACTAAATAGATCAGAAACCACGATGACCCGAGATGACAGAATTATGATATCTTGATTAGGTTCGCTATCAAGCCCCTCATTATTCGCTTTCAACTCAAGGTATAAAATTTTATAATCTAATATTTTATATTTGTTGCTACTATATATTGAATATTCAATGCTAAATGACTAAACTTAATCAAAAGTGTTTTCTATTATCAGGAGGGGTAATCAATGATAAGGGTTTGTACCTATGGAAAACCTCGAATCTCGACGATCAAATCTACCTTCTGAAAATTTCATCCAAAATACTAAGATATCAAACACAAAAGCTTCCATAATATAATTCACTGTTTCATATCATACAATATATTTTATGATAAACTGTATATACAATAATAAATTTGAACATGCTTAAAGATTTGAATGCCAATACAGCTTATAAAATAGATCAATCATAAAAAAACATACAATGTGCAATCTAGCAATAATAGTATTGTCTGGCGCATTTGATTTATAGAGAGACATAATATTATTAACATAATTTAGAAATAAGGATACTCACCTAAATTCTTAATGTACCAATCCTATTCCTCGATTTTGTCATCAATCTTCACCCTACAAATTAAAGATTCCTATGAGATACTTAAATTGAAAGATAAGACACATACACAGTATAATTATTTGAAATATTTCTTTTCATCAAGTATAATTTCTATTTATCTACCTTACTTTAAGTTTGCTTTTCTTTTTTTTTTCACCCACAGAACATTAATTACACGGACCCCGCATATACAAAACCTTAAACCAAAGGCCACTTATTTGAAAGATAAAGCTCTCAACCACTTGGCCAAGTTGGCTTGCATAACTTACTTTAAGTTATTATTTAAACCCCACAAAACCTACTTTAATTTTTCTTTCTTTTTATCTCGACTAATATTTATACTTACTATTTAAAAATTAGTAATATTATAAATAATTAATATTTATTTAATTGTTGGGAATCCAATAACACACACACACACAGATAATCATAATATGCACGCACAAACACTCATATATATAGATATGGATGTATAAATGCTCATAACGGCGAAATTAAAACCTTTCAACTTTTATTTTCTATCACTACAACTAATCATTCAAAAAATAAATGAAGAAGTCACCACATGAAATAAATTTAGATTAAACTTATTAAATTTATCTTATTTGCCCATATGTTTTATAAATATTTCGCTCTATTCTTCATTTTTGCCTAAAAATATTAAAACAATGTAATTAATTATCTAAAAAAACTCAGTGGAGTGATTGCACTTTTAAATTACAGTAATTTAATAAAAAAAGGCAATATATATGCTGGTCTTGCCTTTTATGTTATAAAATTTATATAATAATATTAAAGGCATACTCTCATATAAAAAAACTAAAATTTCTATATTCATTAAACTTTGTTTTCTTTTTAAAAGTTTAATCTTTAAATTTTTAATACATTTCTTACTCTCAATATGTACATCCAATTCAGAAGCATAGTCTCAACATAACCCAATGTACCCCTCGCCAATAAATACCCCGCCTGCATAGTGCAGATTAGGTCTGCTATAGTCTGAGGTGGAAAGGTATCTACTCATCCCTGACTGATATATTCTCATCGATACAAGAATTCATGCTTTAAATTTCATTATTGTCTTAGATGGTAGCAAAATATTTATTTGTGCATGTACATTTTCATCTCTAGCCAATACTACAAGGGAGTGAGCTCCTCTTATTAGCACATAGAAGTATTCATATTTTTTTTAATTCTTAATAACATAAATTATTGTCTTATGAAATACTTTATATTTACCTCGTAGTGCATAAATGTCATTCTAACATAATCTAAATGTCATGTAATAAGCGATTGTCATTCTATAAAAATAAAACTATTATGTCACTATTATACATAAATGTTTCAATGAATATTTCATAACTAACAATATGAAAAATCAATTGTAGCCTACTTTTGTTGATATAGAACATAAAAGTGAAAAAAAAATTGAAGTAAGAAATATTAAATAATCAACAGGTGATATTTTTGAGAATCTAACAAGTAAAATAAATTAAGTTAAAAGTAAATTCAATACATATGGTTAATATGAATAATGCTAACCTGTAGAGAATCTCATAAACCAGGGGAACTGAAATTAGATACTGTGGCGAATACTGCTTCAGATCATCCTGTCACAGTAAGTTCTAGTTATGATAAACTCTCAGAAAGTGATCACAATGTCTCTCTCACACATCTTGTTCATCGAGAAAGATTCAGTAGAACATCAAAAACCATAATGCATTTTTCCAGTTATTAAATCATCTGGATATTTTTATAATATCAAAAACAAAGAGATAATTTCAATCTTTGTTTTTTAATAATTAAAAGACATTTGATGATCAGGCAGAATACAAAAAAGCAAGATGAAGTTTTCAAATAAAGTACCTTCAATTTTTTCACATTTGTGTAAACCTGCTCAATCCCATAAGTAAATGTCACGTACTCAACAACACGCTCGTAAGCATGCCATGATGGAAGCATGCTTAAAAACCTATCTCCAGGTACAGTAGGTACAATCACCCCAAAGTTCATTATCTAAAAAAAAATTAAATTAATAAAAATAAGAAACATTGTTTAAACAACCAATTAAATAATGTGCTAGAATACCAAGTTAAATAAGATTTTATAAGACCATGTGTACCTCCATATTCAACTTTGAGGGCATTTCTCCATCATTGGTCAAAAGGGTGATCAAGTTTTGGTACTAAAACAATTTCTTGGACGAGCCTACTAGAGCTTGCTATCATAATGTGGGTGTTGCATGCCATATTAAACTTGTTGTTAATCGATTTATCCCTCCTAATAAGGAGCATTTTCACAAACAACCATCTGCTGATGGGGGTAGATCGAAGTGAGTTGATTTTACTAGAAGTTTTTAAAGATATTTTTGGTCACTATCGTTAGGTTAATTCAATGATTGGATTACCAATGCATTCTTAAGCTGTCATTCTACTGAATATTTGAATTTGCAGCTTTCTATGAGAGGACAATCTAAACCAACATGTTAAGTACCTTATTAGCATACAAACTGGGTGACTACGCTATCGTTTTGATAGATTAGTACTTTTGGAAGGGCACAAGCTAAATAGGGCCAGCAACAATTTAGATTTTCCAAGAAAAATATGAATGACAAATTGCGCTACATTCCTGACAGGAAATATGCCAGTCAGATGAAATATCTCTAGAAAACAGGATGTCTAACGCTACTATGTTGTGAATCCACCCACTCAGACTTAGCATTAGGTAGAGGTTTCGTCCAGCTCCATCAAATAGCCACACAAGAGTTAGCTATACACTGTTAACTTGAGTGCAGCTATTTTTTGCAATCTTATGAAGTCTGGTGCTTGAAAATATGAGCACTAACTGTGGTTACTAAGAACTTGCAATAACTGTGTTTAAAAATAAATAAATAACTTTCTTGTGCATGAAGAGATGAACGCCTCATTCGAATCAAACCCAGTGAATAAGAACGACAGAGACAACAAAAAGCGAGGAGCAAGAGGAGCGAGGGTTTCGAACAGAAGGGAATGAGGCTTACGTGTGTCTAGGGCAAGTGTACAGATTCGAGTGGCATCAAAGAAGAAGGAAGGAGCCACATCTGCGTTTCAAATGAGAGAAATGTATATTGACTGCGCCTTGTGAGAAGGAAGACGTCGTCGTGTGTTGGTTTTGTGCGGGAGACATTATCGAGCAGGAGAGGTTAACGAAACTTTAGGACAGTCACGATCGGCCTGCACGTTCATGTTTGAGGTGGCACTGTCGACCTACGAGTTTTGTGCAAAGGGGGCAGGTGGATCTGAGCCGAGCGTAGCTTTAATAAAAAATAAAAATAAAAATAAAAAAAAAATCCGGCTAACACATGGGAATATTCTACCGTATTATTATTGTGTTATGAGAATATTCTAGATATTATAATAATATAATAATACATTAATAATAATTGAATAACACACAATAACATCTTAATAACACACAATAACATTGAATAACACGAGAGAAATATTCTCTTGTGTTACCGGACAGATTTTATTTTTTTTCTGTCATGTGTCGTCATTAGACTCCGCACATAACTCTATGTGCGGAGTCCTGATACAATATTTTGTCCTTCGTGTGACAGCGGAAGAGCCGAAGACAGAGCCAATGATCTGTCCCGCCACGCTTGCGATATGAGTTAGGAACTGAACGAATCAAAAAAGATTCGAGGGTTTTAGCATATTAATTGTGAATTTAATATATATGTTTAATTATTAAAATATTAATATTAGGTTTAATTAAATAAGAATTTTAAAAATATAATCGGGAGAGGTGATCAAGGAAGGGGCAATCAAATAAATTTAATTGTGGTAAGTTCCATTTACATGTCTTTTAATTTAGAAGATATGTTAATATCTAAAATATAATGTGTAATGGAAAATTACTTAAAAAATTTGAATAAGAGAAATAATGAAGTTGACAAAATGTTATATTTTGCATTTTTAGACACTAAATAGAGGACAACAATAATTAAGTGGCTACATTAATAATCAAAAGGCTGAGGTGAATAATTATGTTTTTTAAGTTATTGTAAATATATTCTTGCTTACAAATTGCACTATTATAAGTTGTATCAACGAAAAAATCATATATAATTATTCATATCATTAGTCATGAGGAATGCATGTTAAACATTGTTGTCTTAATAGTTGCATAATGTTTTATTTTAGAAAAATATCAGATTATTATATGATCTTAATGTTCTAGTAGAGATGTATAAATTCGCTTATTGCATTGACCAGATATACATGTCACATTAGTACTTGATCTTTAAATATAGATATATCAGTTTATATTATGACTTATATTTTTTGTAAGATTGCATTTATTCATCAGCAGATAGAGGTAAAGTGTTTCATAAAAAAAATAAATGATATCAAAAAAAATGAAGTGCATATATAAATATTGTATGAGCATCGAAAGAAAAGTTCACCCCCTTATGGTATAGACAAGAGACGCTAGTGTACGCGCACGGGTAGATGTCATCCTATCACCATGAACAATTGTGATATTTAGATCACTAATTGTTCTGCCGATAAGATAATATCGGTCAAGGGCAAGCATGCATATTTCCAACTCAAACAATTGTATAATTTAAATTACGGAATGATGTGTCAATGAGATAATATCCGCTAGAGGTGTATTAAGTTTTGTTTTAACGTTGATTCTAAGACAGATGTGAATATTAATAGCATGGAGTAAGAGTAAAGTTAATCATTAAACATTAAAGAGTACAGTTAAAGCTAATGAATATCGAATTTTAAGTTATTTTCATTGAATAATTATCATGGACACATATATTAGATTATTGCAACATCTTCTATAGTGAGTTATGAACCTGCATCCATATTATTTTCTTTTCCTTGGCTTATTGTATTTTAGAAGTGTGATTACTCATAGGTCATTTTTTGATAACTCATCATTGTGTTTTACTATTTTTAAGATTTAACAAGTTGCATAAAATGAATTCTAAAGAAGAAAATGTGTACAGAAGGCAAGATTTATTGACATGAAATAATCTTCTCCTATGCAAATCAATAGTTCTCACAATGGAACCCAATAAGAAATTAGTTCATGTTAGCAGCTCCTGTGAACACGATTTACTACCAATGACATGTAGGAAAACACATTTACCTCGCCCATACTCGCCCTGATATTTACTATGTAGTACGTACTGTGAGCCAATTCTTGCATTATCCCTATGAGCATTGTTGGTGTCAACTTGTGATGTCACAAAAGTTCGGACGCTCTTTTGAATGTTTTAGGAGCGTGTAATGTGCATACGTAACATCTCGTAGCTCGAGGACTACACGAAACCCTCCTGTTATAAAGTTGAAAAGATCAGGTTTCAGGACACCACGCGAGGTAATAATTGGGGGCGCTCATCAACATCGAAGTTCTGGATGTAATGCATATGAAAAACCTTATTTTTAAGTTATGGGACTATATTTCAATCATATTTAATCCTCATAGCTTATGGATCGCCAAAATTCTTCAACGGAAGATTTCAGCAAAAAGAAGGGGCTCGATAATCTCAAGCCCCTAGGCACCTGAAACAGCCCCAAATAGCTCAAAACCAAGAGCCTGGAAAGTAAGCGCCCAGCCCCGGGCGCCAATTCCCCGACGCCTAAGTGTCAATTCTGACGTCTAGGCTACCAGATCTGCTCCAAAATGTTGATATCGACCTGAGAGCTTAAAATGTAAACACCTGAGGAGGGGGTGGGCAGTGTCTTAAACCCAAGACATCCGGCGCTTGCGCAGAAAGTAGCCGCCCCATCCGGCGCTTAGGCGCCTGACTAGTTTCTACTCCCGATTTTTCTCGGGATTTCCACTCGGAACTCCCCCCAAGGCAGCTAAAAATCGAAAACTCCTTGGCTTAAGTGAGGATATGCATGGGGGTTTGGTTACTTCTTCCTTTTGGCTTCTCCTAGGGATCTGGTTTGGTTTTTGGGGGAGAGCCTTTTCTTCTCCTGTCTTCTTGAGAGTCGGAGTCATCTTCTTCCTTGAAGAAGATTTCTTAGAGGCTAGTCTTTCCTGGGTTGGAGAGTTCTTGAGCAAGAAAAGTAGGGAGCTTCTAAAACCACTTCACCCTCGTCTTTTTCTTCTTTCTCCACCATTCTTTGAGTGTGTGAGGGAGTTTCCTTGGAGAAGTTGCGTTGTGGAAGAGAGGAGAGCTTCATCTTTCCTAAGTATGAGAGTGTCAACTCTCCTAAGGGGGAAGAAGAGCTTTTTCCTAGTAACGTCGGAGCGTGGACAACTAAAGAGGATGCTTTGAGCAACCACCGCGTAAAAGCTCTTGCTCTTTCTTTCTTAAAGCCCCTAGGTGTGGATGTTAGAGGCATTAGGTTAAGGATCTTGTGCTAAAGAAAAGCCATATAGAATTAGGTGCTTCGCGTTCCCGCTACAAATCTAAAGAGCAAAACCTACCCACTTTGAGCAAAACCCACCCACTTTGATGAAAACCTACAAATCCAAACAGTCATCTGTATGGGATCGTGAGAGACTCACTCTCTGCCCGTTGAAAGCATCAAGATGCTTTTGTGAAACAATCATCTTTTGTGACACCCTTTACTAGTTGTCACTTAAATGTAAACATGATTCCTTTAATCGAGAGTATTCTTAGGCACCGCCTAAAATGTAATTAACCAAAGGCAAATACAAATTTGGTTTTATTATTACTTAAATAGCTTACAAAAATATTCTTTCATGGATATTTGGTTCAAAGTGTTTTGATTTGATCCTGTTTGGATGTACACCCTTGACATATCGCACGAGTTTACTTCACAAAAGCTCTCCAGGTTCTTTCTAAATTTGTCTGCCTAGTCTACGTCTTAATTCCTTCTTTCCTAATCCCTCAGAATCGTTCTGATGATTCAAGTAAGAGGACTCCTTAGAAAATAGAATCTTAAGACGATAATTAGATAGGTCGATGACTTTGCTTTTATAAAAAGAGCTGAAACAGATTAGCAACTATGCTGGAGAAGAGTCTCTCTCCATTTTAGGAGTCCTGCATACATTTTTGTGACCTAGTTCCTTCCTTCGTATCGTCACTATTTGTGACTTTTTAGACGTTGAGTTTCACATCTACATGTCAGTTTCCATAGTTAAAAACTCGGCACTATTTTATTCTTTCTTTTACCCTAAGCATTTCAATTGATGCACTGTCGCAAGCATCGATGTTGTTGTATATTTTTATTGCTTTTTTGAAACTTTTTCTTTGAAGTTTGATCAATGTCTCTTCTTGCTTGACAGAAATGGAAAGTGAAAAGGTTGGCACAATCACTAATGGGGGAAACATTGTTTTTTTCTCTCCTAGTATTTTCTCTGCTCTTGAGGGTAACATAACCTTCGGTCATTTGAGCATCAAGCTCGGATTACCCTCGGTAATCCCATGCCCGCTCAGGCATCCACTTTGTGCCCTCCTCCCAAAAAGAGGAGTCGCGCACATGAGGTTTCCCCCGCCACGGTGGCTCATGTCAGCGCGACCCTTCTACGAAGAAAAGGCCGGCGCCCGGTAGTGACGTGCCGCAAGGTGCGTCTATTTTCTTCCAACTGTCATGGAGTCCTCCGTGTTCTTAAGGATATCTTATCCCACTGTAGTAGATTCACCCGACAGCTCTGTAGCTATTGCTCTTGATCCAGTTGTTGTCCCAGCTCCCGTCGTTCTGGGTCCCTCTGAGGCTTCACCAGCTCTGAGAATGGGCAGGAGAGCCCGGGAGACTTGAAACAGGTTGTTGTGGTCCCAGCAACAGGATATAGCTCATGTGTCTACACCTCTTCCAGTCCTAACTTAAGAGGAATCCCACATTCCAATGACCAAGAATCATTGTTCTGTTCTTTCTGGTTGCGAGGACCACGTCGCTGCCAGGATAGCCAGAAAGCATACCCCTCCTCTAGGCGCGAGCCACTTCAAGCTAGTTCTCCAGATATATCGCGCCAACACAAGACTTCTGACGAAGGAGATTGTGGGAGCAATTTCCTCCCTGAGGGGAAAGGGTCTAGTTTCTAGAGAGAAGTTCCTAGCTCAAAATTCTAACAAATCCGAGGGAGTCATGGAGCAAGTCATCTACTTCCCCTACCCATGAGGTCCACGTGGTAGGAGACTAGGGTCCGCCCGCCAATCAGCTGTGATGACTGGGAATTTATGGTCCATGGTCTAGGCCATCAAGCCCGCCCAGGAGCCTCAAAAGGCTCTGAACATAGCGCTCAATGAGGATGTACAAGAGCTTGGTTCTGTTCCTATTACTAGTGTTGTAGTAGCGGCTCTGTCCGCACAACCGGTTGTAACCACATCTTTCAAAAGTAACAAAAAGAGAAATCTTTGCTTATTGCTCATCTTCTTTCAGTAGAGATAAAATGCATGTATCTTTTGATGATCGAGTGAAGTCTGAGGTATGTCCCTGTCGATACTCACCTTCTTTATTTTAAAATAAGTATATAAGAAAGGACTATTGTCCAGTTTTGCTCAAGAGACAATGGATCAGGAAGACTCCTACCACTGCACCTCTTTAGGTTCTAGCTCCAACTTCGGAGTCTGTAGATTTGATCCCAGAGAAGGTTATCTCTCAAGTTGATCATGTTTCAGAACCACCTCAGACTAACCCAGAGAGAGAGCCCGAGATCGATCCTGAGGATAATTTATCCGGGAATCATGTTGACATTCTCGGTGATCTCCTTAAGGAGGAGGACTTGAGATTTGAGGTCAACTCACCGAAGGCCCAACGAAACCTTGTTGGAGTTTGTTGTTCTTTGGCACAATCTAAGCATGAGATGCGAGCCTCCACTTCAAGAGAAGCGTGTTGTTACACTCCTTATGGGCAAAATTAAAGGCCTCACGTCTGCCTTGGATAAGATGACGCTAAGCAAGACTTCCAGAGTATTGTTGGAAAAATAGTTGGTCTGTGAGACACGATAGAAGCTTAGGTATTTAAAAATACTCATAACAAAGCCAAAAGTAAGAAGCCTCCTATTGTGGGTCCTTCATGAAGGAGGGAGGAAAGCCTAGCTTACAGTTGATAGCAAGTTGGAAAAGCATGTCCTGTCTACAGAGCAAGCTCGGCCATCTCCTCAGAAGTGGAAAGCCCATACTTTTGAGAAGAATAAACCCAGTATATCCTTTCAAGTGGGAATGCCTTAAGCAAATCTTTGAGAACCTGATTAAACAGGGGATGCAGCTTCATCCAGCAAGGAGGACTAATGAATTGGAGAGACCCGGTGAGCCCAACTACTATCATTACCATGGGCACCTGGGACACGTGCTCGAGGACTATCACATGTTCATGGTTTATTTTGACGCACGCTACAAAGCTGGAGAGGTCGAGATACTGAAGCAATACTTGGAGAAGCCTCTAGGATGAGGAAAAGCCAAAGATGTTGCGTCATTCCAATCATGCCTTCTATAGATATTATCGATGATGTATTTTCTTTTATTTAAATATAAATGCAAGTTCAGCAGAGATTCATATTCTTTCAAACACGTTATGTACTATTTATGATGAAATAAAAGAAAATATTTTGGCTTCCTCTTATGTGTATCGCTTCCTTGATCACTTGAGGGTGCCTCGATCAATTGAAACACATTGCCTCTTTGCCTAGTTCTTGATGAGAGCACCTCGCTTCCAAGCAACCTCGCTATATAGCGAAGGATTTGGTCAGGCTACATCAAGCTTTTAGCTACCTGGCTGAAATTTGGTGCCTCACCCAATACGAACATTCAAAACTCGTGCATATGTTCTTGCCAAGAGAGCATCCTTACGGGTTGGATCATCTCGTTTATCCAATCTCATTGATATCTTGTTTGACTCGGTTGATTTTGATCACCTTGTCAAAATATCATGTTGCATCAATTATAGTAATTCACTCACCTAACTGGTCCATGACCCGTCAGAATACCTCGATATCAGATGTTATCGGTTAGACCTCTACTTATCTAACTGGGGTATATCCATCTGAACCAAAAGGCGATGGGCTAAGAAGCTTCCTAACCCTCCGTATCTTAATGCTTTAGCTCCAATTAGGGAATTCGTTGAGACGATTCTAGAAGGATTCATGCCCCCAATCGATCTTGTCTTAGATCCACCCCAAGGTGGAGCCTATGACTGTGGATGGATTTAACTATGCCATTTATGCACCTTCGTGGGATTTACAAATTATCATGATCTGGGAGATTCGAATTGTCTTGATGACTGAATCCTTCTCTTTAACAAAATTTCTCCTAAAACCTAGGAAAGTCTCAGAATGATTGGCGCGGTGTCATTAAAATGTGAGTAGTCTCTAAAAGTTCATTTAAATCATCTAAATGTTCATTCGACTAAGCTAATTGAAGCTTAACAATAAATGTATCATACTATGTTGAGGATAAATATTCAAAGCAATTTGAAACTCATAAATCAGAAGAGGATTGATATAAGAAAATAACTCTTAAAAAAAATTCTCAACCAGAAATAATAATTCACAGGAAAAACAAAAGTGTGAAAGACTTCAGAATCAAAACTGACTACAATTCTGAGAAGGACTTAAGGTGAGCGGAAAATTAGAAGTAGCGAAACAAAAATTCTTCTGATTATTTAAATACCAAAATTCTCTTAATAAGAACCTTTTGGTATTATGATTTAGAGAATTGTTAAGAGACATTAAGATCGTTAATAAAGTAGTAGTCGATTTAAAGACATCTCAAAAAGACAATAATATTTTCTTAACACCCGGACAAGATTGATGATGTCTACTTAGACCAAAAAAGAAAATATTTAAAAAGACGGGATAGGGAAGATGGCTCTTAAGGAGAATCCATCCTAGACCTAAGATATATAAAGCATGTGTTTACGTTATATGTGTCGACCTTCGGGTCTATGGCAATCCTTCCTTTGAAAATTGACTTGCCCACTTTATGGGTTACCACTCATTGACATTATGCTTTATGCATCGACCTTCGGATCTGTTGTAGTTCTTCCATGGATAGTCGACTCGTCTTCTTTGTGGGTTACTGACAGCGACTTTATATATGCAAGAATTTATGAACCCAGAATTATATATTTATAATAATTTTGTAAAGTCACAATTTCAAATGCAAGTATACGTATCGCTCAAGTAATACAGGGTTTTAGTTGAGTCCCGTTTATCGATCCCACAGGGAAGCGAGGTAAGAGGTCCTTAGTCAAATTCTAGTCTACTACTATTAGTCCTTAGTTTGGAATGTCATTTAAAATGATGTTTTATCTAGCAACTACTCCTAAATGCAAGTGTTAAATGTAAAGATAGTAACTATAACTAAATGCAAATATTAATTCTAAAGATAACCCTTTTTGGATGAATTGGTTTGGAGAATTTTGAGATATTAA
>NW_018164909.1:1282495-1282708 GCF_001263595.1 Phalaenopsis equestris
TTCCCCTCACCTGAGGGCTAACATCTACACTTCAGCACCCAAACAATATGACCGAATTGGGGATTTTAGTCTGCTAAAAACAAAAAAAAAAAAAGAAAAAAAAACATTTTTGAATACAAACCAAATCAATAAACCCTATTTAGTTCAATTTGTTGTTATATTTTGAACAAATAATGCTGACCCCTAATTCATTTAGTCCAAATAAAAATGTGG
>NW_018164909.1:1282807-1283255 GCF_001263595.1 Phalaenopsis equestris
AAAAACAACATCACATGAAAAAAAATATCCGCTTCTAACATGCATCACAAAATCCAAAACATGAATTCTACTCGTTACAAAAGAAAAGTAAAATGAAAACAATGGCATAATCTTCTCATACCATTATTTCCAAATAAGATGAGAGTAAGAGAAATCCATCACAAAGCACGAAGAAAACACAACGGAAACCTTCATTTCATCAAAGAAAATCCACTAGATAAGTTTACACTAGATAAGTGTTTACAAAACCATAAGATAATGAAGAACACAATACTTAACTTTTTCCCTTGAAAGAAAGAAGAAAATCTCTCCCATAAAATCTCCGCCGATTCATGCAATGCTAGAACATCTCCTTACAAATTCTCTCAAAATCTCCTCTCTAATCTCTCCAAAAGGGTAGAAATCTACATTTCTACTCCTATTCTAAAAACCCTAAACTTTATCCACA
>NW_018164909.1:1283385-1323932 GCF_001263595.1 Phalaenopsis equestris
ATTTTCAGCCAATAACTGCCAAAAGTCGATTCACAGTCGTCTCGGGCGCCGTCGGCTGGCTCGAGGGCGCAGTCGGCGAGCTTTTCTGTCATTTTTCGGTTTTCTCGGGTAAATCTCGTCGTCGGCGCCGTTTTGGCGCTGTCGGCTAGCAGACTGCGCAGCTCTACCATTTCGCTATGTTTGGCTCCGTTTTAGCTCCGTTTCGCCCATTTCAGTTGCGTTGTGTTCCTAACAGATAGCCCTACAAAATAAGCATTAAAACAACCTTCTTTTAAAGTGTAATCTCATTTAAAAATATGCTAGAAGTGTAAAAGAGATTAAGAATCAAAAAACTTATCGAAAGGTGACAGGGCAAAATTTCATTTCTTGCTCTTTTTTGCTCTAAATTGCACTATTTTTTGTTTCTTTTTCTCCAAAAGTCTATTTCCTGTACCAAAAACATTTCTTGTACCTAAAACCAAAAAACATATAAAATACCTTCCTTTAAAGAGCAATATCATTAAAATTAAGTATAAAATGTATATGAAAAATCAAGCATTTTTTCCTTTGGTCAGTTACCACCCGATTGCATTGCGATTTACGCATCGATCTTCGGGTCCAGGTAGCTCTTCCCTTAGAAGTCAACTCGCCTTCTCTATAGGTTACCACCCACTTGCCTTGCGTTTTAAACGTCGACCTCCGGGTCTAGGCAGTCCTTCCCTCGGAAGTTGACTCTCCTTCTTTGTGGGTTACCACCCACTTATCTTACGCTCTACACGTCGACCTTCGGGTCTGGGCAGTCCTTCCCTCGGAAGTCAACTTGCCTTCTTTGTGGGCTACCACCCACTTGCCTTACACTTCACGCATTGACCTCCACGTCCATGTATTCATCCCTCGAATGTTGTCTTGCATTTGTCGTGAACTGTTTTTGATGATTTCTTACACTTGCTAGGAATCGTTTGATGAAATTTGTGATGACTACATATAGGAGAAGTCTTGTGTTTCTCTTAAATTGATTGTTGGTTTGTATTGCAGGCAAGGTGTAAGTCCACTAGGGTATCCTCTAATTGGTGTTGCCAATAATCAATATGAGAGAAAATATGCTCTTCTCTTGCCTTGCCTTCCGACGATCCACATGCATGATCCGGAATCAGAACACCCACTCATCATGAGAATCGTAGACTTACATGTCACTTTCATTCTGCACGAAAAATATGTGTCTGTCGCACTCATCAAAAATGAGTGTGGTGAATGTCATTTCAAGGATTAAGTTTAGCTCAAAGGCTAAACATTTTTTGGTAGAAAACTTTGCTAGCCTAACCCTCCCTTGATAATTCATGTGACTTGAGTGATTCTCATCATCTTTTCGGGAAAGGCATGACGTATCGGCTTCAACATTCTGCTTAGTCGGTCCGTGCCTAAGCAAGACACCTCCCCACCTGTGATACATCCCAAGCATAATCCTTTCGCTCGGTGCTTGACGAAAGTACCTTGCATAAGTTGGGCTCCCTCAATTTTCCTCAAATAAGGACTACTCTATTAGTCTTTGAGGAATCCCCCTGCAAGGGTGTTTCATTAAAGCATGTAAAAGCACTTCAGAGATGAACCAATGTGTTCGTCCAATCCCTGGGGCCCTATCACATCGTGATACCGTCCCAACGGGAATGACCTCACTAGTCTTGAGGAATCCCCAACAAAAGTTTTTTTGTTAAAACTATATTCCACATATGTTGGACCGTTTAGTCCATTTGATCCAATAGCATGAATGACTTGCATTATCAATTACCTTGTCAGTAAACATGGTGTATCAGCTAGAGCACTCTCTTATATAACTTATCCATGTCAACTCGGGACCCCTCGATGCCCGATCGAAAAGTAACGTTTTCCTCAACGAGAACTACTTTGCTCATTCCTGAGGAATTCCCGATCAGAATCGCTTCATCATAGCTTGCAAAAGCTTCAAAGGTGAACCGTCTTGTACATCCGACTCCTTTTCATACCTCACTCGACTTGGTTGATTTTATTCATCATGTCAAAAGGCATGTTGTATTGGCTTAAGCGCTTTGCTTGCTTAACAAGTCCATGTTTAGCCAAACATTCTAGTTTCCGAGTAATCAGTTATGCTTTCCCATCGAAAATCACCTTGCCCATTTTCATGGGAGAATCCTTATGTGGTCAGCTTGCCTCGTGCGTCTAACCACTTCCACATTTGGTCCAACTCGACCTATTCTTATACCTTTGTCAGATAGACGTCTCACGCCAATTAGAGCATTGTCCTCATACAACTCATCCAGGTTTAATCGGGACCATTGGTACTCGATCAAGCTGCGACATTTTCCTCAATAAGAACTACTTTGCTCATTCTTGAGGAATCCCCAATGAGGTTGTTGTGTTAAAGCTTACCAAAGCACCCTGAGGTGGGACTGTTTTATGCATCCAACCCTTTCGATACATCTTCAGTATTTTGATCGGCTTGGTTGACCTGCTCAGCATGACGAAAGACATGTCGTATCAACTTAAGTCGTCTTGATTGCTTGGTTGATCCATGCTTAAGCAGGATATCTTTATGTTCGCGAAACATCTCCAGCGAGATTCATCTTGCTAGTGTTTACAAAAGCACCCTTTTTATGGTATGGGTCATCCCACCCCTTCGGTAATTTTGACTGACTAGACTGATTCTTATCACCTTGATGAACGACATGTCATACTGGTTTGACCACCTCAGTTATCTAACTGATGTGTATCCATTCATGATATCTCAATAGCCGACGATATCACGATGTTGCATACAGTGAGAATCTCCTTGCTCACTTATCACTAAAGTATGTTGTGTTGTTAGACCGCTTCTGTCATCTAGCATTTAATGTTTCTCGAGCCATATCACAATTTAGTTGACTCTTTTATGAGAACATTTCATTTTTTTACATTATGATGCTTCTCGAGCCATATGACTATTTAGTTTGTTATTTTATGAGAACATCTAGTATTTTGATACCTTCGGCTTTGTAGCCACCTATTACGATGCTTCCGAGCCATATGACTATTTAGTACTCTTTTATAAGAACATTTCTTCTTTTGACACATTCGGCTTTATAGCCACTACTATGATGTTTTTCGAGTCATGTGACTTTTTAGTTGACTCTTCTATGAGAACATCTTATCTATTTGCCATCTTTGACTTTATAGTCACCTATTTCAGTGCATCTCGAACCATATAAATTTCGAGTTGGTTCTATCATGAGTGCCCGATAGATGACTCGGATCATACGAAATGATCCAACCTTCCAGTTGACCATACTATCCTGTCACTAATCGCTCGCAGTTTAAGTTAGGATGCCTCGGGCTTCTTATCCCCTTAATTGAGCTATGGGTGCTTCACTAAACGGAAATCACAATTAACGCTTGTCGGTTTTTTACGAGGAAGCATAACAGATGACTCGAATTACGTGAGACAATCCAACCTTCTTACCTTGCGTACCCCTTAAGGTTGAATTTAAGCCCCTCGACATTTCTTCTGATTGTAGCAGGTATATGATGTTTCATGCCTCGATCAGATCTCATGATTGGATTTAAATCACATTGTTTTCTTTCTGATATGATCACTTTGATCAGCGCTCGAGTTGGATGCGAATCCTCCGACTTTCCTCCTCGACGTGCTAATGTGTGAAAATGTTCCATGAATTTCTTTATTTTTTTGCACATCTTTTTGAATGAAATTGCATTTTAAAGCAATGTATTTTTTATGTTTTTTTTTACAGGTATAATAGACATTAGGAGTGGAACGAAGTAGAAAAAATATGGAATAAAAAGAAGAAAATTTGGAGTAAAATGCATTTATGAAGGCTGAGGTCATGGCGCCAAATACAGGGCGCCTAGGCATCAGCCAAGCTATGGCAACCCAAGAGGTTGGTGCCTGAAGACAAAGGCCATGGCTCACAAACACGATTTTGGGCAGTTCGAGCCACCTGTTCGTGGCATCACTTGGGCAAATTGAGGCAGTTTTCGGGGAGTTATTAAGAGGACTTGGAGAGTATTGAAATGGGGGCTGAAGGAAATATTCTTGAGTATCATTAGGGTTAGAGAGGGAGCCTTGGGAGAGATTTTTCCCTAACATTATTATGAGAGTTCATAAGCTTGTTCTAGGATTGTGAAAGCAAGTCTAGGGGAGTGAATTGTTGTGTTTGAGAGTGCTTGGTGAAGGGTTTGCAGAAGAAATGTAAGAACTTTGGTGGAGCACTCTCAAGAGAAGTTGAGGGAGAGAGAAAAGTATACATGTGCTTCGGGTTTGTAATTTTTTGAAACACTTTTGTATGTTGAATCTCTTTGTATCAATGCATTCTTGTTGTGTTTTATCCATATTTTCTGAGTAAACTTTCTTGCTTTTCCTTGTGGTGATGTAGTAGATGTGTAGGAATGTGGGTTTGAATATTGAAATTGCCCTTAATCCAAATTGTGATGATTTTCCTTCTGCACTTACTTTATTTTTCAATATGGTCAATTGATTTGTTAAAATGTGTTGTGAACCCATAAGAACTCGGAAGAGTTATGGCATGAATGACTAGGAAATCACATTGAACTACAGAGTATGAAGCAAAAGTACATAATAGAGAAATGCAAATAAATAGGGAGATAAACTTCATTGGGTTCAAAGTGAGACTTGAGGAATTAAGGTCACTTTAACCAAACTTCTTTATGCTCTCAGAATAGAGTAAAGAAAATTTAAGCTTGTATGTAAGCCCCTCAGCATTTCTTCTTATTGTAGCGGATATTTGAGGTTTTATACCTCAATCAGATCTCAGGGTCGGATGTGAATCCTATTATTTTTTCTTCCTAATATGATCACTTTCTACCGTATTCAAGTTGATGTGAGTCCTTAGATATTCCTCCTCGACCTAGAAATAGTTGACTCAAGTAACATGAGATGGTTCAACCATCTTAGTTGACCACACCGTCTAGTCACTAGTCAATTGTGATTCAATTCATGACATATCAAACTTCTTAGCCACCCAACTGAACTATGGGTGTTTTACTCAACGGGAACCACAATTAAATCTTGGTCAGATTCTTACGAGGAAGCATAGCAAATGACTCATATTACATGAAATTAGTTTTGTTACCTTGTGTACCCTTTAAGGTTGAATGAAAGTCCCTCAACATTTCCCTTTATTGTAGTAGGCATTTGAGGCTTTATGCCTCGGTCACCTTTCTGGTCATGCTCCATAGGCTATGAAACTACCTTTTGGGCCATGTTTCATAGCTACTGGGCTCGTCTTTCAGGTCATGCTTCATAGCTTTTGGCCCCACCTTTCGGGGCATGCTTCATAGCCCCTGGACCTTCAGAGCCTTTGAACCCACACTTTTGGGTCATGCTTCATAGGCTCGGGCCCACCCTTTCAGGCCATGCTTCCTATCCTATGAACCCACCTTTCGAGTTGGATATAAGTCCCGTGGGCATTCCTTCCTAGCTTATTCAGGTCTTATGCCTAATTACTCTGCTAGGTTGGATATCGGTCTCAAAGCCTCCCCCTAGACTGCAAGCTTTGTGCCTTGGTCAGAAGATAGGATTGGATGTGAATCCGAGTGTTTTCCCTCTGATATGATCTCTCTGGTTGGCCTTCAAGTTGATATAAGTCTCTGAGCATTCCTTCTCAATCTAGCCGACATGTTTGTATTCTGAAATTAGATGGGAGCCCCCGAGTTTTCCTTCCTAGCGTACACGGACCGACTCTTTTTGGTTGACTGGGTTATGTCGCTTACATGAGTAACACTGGTTCGATCAAAAATTGAGTTATTTACAACAAGTGCACTGTGTCTTAACGGCGCAGCACACATGTTGTGGTTCGTTTATTGGGATCAATTTTTTATGCCACAAAGGTTTAGACGCTCTTTCGAATGTTATGGGAGCATGTAGCATGCATATGTAACCTCCATTAGCTCGAGGACTCCATAAAACCATCCCGCTATAAAGTTGGAAAGATCAAGTTTCAAGGCGTCGCACCCAGATCGTAATTCGGGGCTCTTGTTGCCATTGAACTTCTGGATGTAAGGCCTATGTAAAAGCATATTTTTAGAAGTTATGGAACTATATTTCAATCATATTTAATGCCCCATAGCTTATAGATCGCCAAAATCATTTGTCTGACAATTTCAGCGAAATTCAGGATTTTTGGGCCAGATTGGTGCCTGGTTGCCAATCTTGGGCACCTTGGCGAATGTAACAGCCCAAAAAAAGCTGAAAACTAAGAGCCTCGAAAGTAGACGCTCGGCCCCGGGCACCTAGATATCAGGCACCTGAATCTACTCCAAAATATAGTTATCCAGCGGATGGCGCCTAGGCGGCAGACCCCTGACAGCTAAGCGCTTGAAACCAGTCCAAATAGCGTTTCAAACTCGAGAGCACAAAAATTAGACGCCCGGAGGACGGCGCCTAAGCGCCAGACTGTTTTTCACTCTCAATTTTCCTCGAGATTTCCACCCAATCTCCTCCAATGCATCCGAAAATCCAGATCTCCTTGGCTGAAGTGAAAATATGCATGGGGGCAATTTAAAGGGGCTTAGGTGGCCATTTTGGGCCACTAGGAAGCCTTTCGAAAACTTGAACAACATGTCATGTTAGACAAAAAAAGGAGGAAAAGAAAGGGGGATGGTTACTTCTTCCCTTTTAGCTTCTCCTGGGGATTTTCTGGTTTGGTTTTTGGGAGAGCCTCTTCTTCTCTTGTTATCTTGAGGATAGCTCGAGTCATCTTCTTCCTTGAAGTTCAGCTAGTCTTCTTCCTTGGAGAAGATTTCTTAGAGGCTAGTCTCTCTTGAGTTGGAGAGTTCTTGAGCAAGAAAAGTAGGGAGCTTCATCATCTACTTCATCTTCTTCTCCCAAAACTCATTTTCTTCCACTTAAACCTCTTCTTTCTCATCTTATTCTGCTTTCTCCACCATTCTTTGAGTGTGTGAAGGAGCTTCCTTAGCGAAGTTGCGCGGTGGAAGAGAGGAGAGTTTCATCCTTCCTAAGGAAGTAGGAGAGCATCATCTCTCCCAAGGAGGAAGGAAAGCTTCTTCCTAGCAAAGTCAGGGCGTGGACAACTAAAGAGAATGCTTTGAGCAACCACCGCATAGGTAAAGGACTCCTAAAACTCTTGTTCTTCATTTTTTTGAGCCACTAGATCTGGATGTTAGAGGAATTAGGTTAAGGTTCTTGTGTTAAAGAAAAACCCTATAGGGTGAGGTGCTTTACTTTCTCCCTACGAATCCAAAGAGCAAAACCTACCCACTTTGAGCCAAGTTGTTCCTTCTGACACTTCATCAATGTCGTCTCGTATGGCCCGATTGTGGATAGGTCGTCGCCCATTTGGGATACGACAACTCACCATATACACTTATCGCTCGATTAGGCCTTGGAAACATAGTGTGGACCATATTTGATGACATGGTTATTTTATAGGTCTCCATTACCGAAAAGTCATCATCTGTAAGGTATCGTGAGAGACTCACTCTCTGCCTGCATGGCTTGGTGTGAGTTTTGAAAACGTCGAGATGCTCATATGAAACAACTATCCTTTGTGACACCCTTAACTAGTCGCCCTTAAAAGTAAGCAGGACTCATTTAATCAAAAATATTATTGGGCATCGTCCAAGATGTAATTAACCAAATGGGATACGTCCATTTGGGAGTGCACTTAAACTCATGACAAATAAAATTCGGTTCTCAACTTAATTGGGTAGCTTACATAGCTATTTTTTAGTTGATATTCAGCTCAAGGTGTATCGATCTGATTCTTTTTGGACGTACGCTCTTCACCTAACGCATGAGGTTTACTTAACATTAACTATTGAGGTTCTTTCTAAATTTGTCTGCCTAGTCTTCGTCTTAATTCCTTCATTCCTGATTTCTTATCTTATTGGAATCATTATGATGATTCAAGTAAATGGCTCTTTAGAAAAGAGAATCTTAAGACAATAACTAAATAGGTTGTCAACTTCAATTATTACAAAAAGAACTAAAAGAAGCATCATCTCCGAGTTGTCCACAGAATCCTTCACTACTTAAAAGGCACACCAAGCTCAGATTTTTTTTTCTCGAGCCACACCTCTCGTTCTATTATTATTTATACAAATGTGGAATAGGTCGGGTTCGTCCATGATTGGTGATCCACCTCAAAAAATTGCTCATTTGTGTAGAGAAATCTTGTCATGTTGAAAAGCAAAAAAACAATTGGTTGTGGTCCGGAGCAGTGTTGAAGCTGAGTTTCGCTCTCTGTCTTTGGATATCTATGAAGCTCTCTAGTTACGCATCATGCCCAGGGAATTGCGTATGCTAGTCTCTGCACCTCTCCAACTGTTTTGTGAAAATAAAGCTTTCATTAATATTACCCATAATACAATCCAGCATAATCGAACCAAACATGTGAAGATTAACAAAGCACTTCATTAAGGAGAAACTCGATTCAGATGAGATTTGTATTTCATTTATCTCATTTAATGGTCAATTAGCAGATATCCTTACCAAGAATCTTCCTCGGTCATTGTTTCATTACTTCAAATCCAAATTGAACAAGATGAACATCAATGTTTCAACTTGAGGGGGAGTATTAGAATTAGCCTAATTTATTAGGCTAATTATGACTGTAGTTACTTTATTTGCTTTTACTTAATTCCTCTATTTCTGTTCCATATTGTGTATTTTCTAGTTGGTTTATTTCTGAATTTATGTCTTTCCTTTATTTGGATATTGTAATATGTATTTATATCTCTCTTCCTATCAATAAATGTATACAACCCAATACTCTAAAATCAAACATTTATTTTACACATCTAAGGCCTGATATTACATTATTTTAGTAATAGAAGAATATATTGTTGTTGCACCAAAGATCCTAAAGTATTTAGAAGGATGTCAAACGAAAGGGTCTCTCTGAAAAGGGGGAATTTCAAGGAACTGAGGCAAGCAATGGTATTGATTGGGCAAGTTCCATAGTTGATAAGAGATAGACATCAAGAAAATGTACTTTTATTTTGGGGTAATCAGGTGGCATGGAGTAAGAAATAATATGCTATAGAAAAAGTAGTCAAAAGTTGAACTAAGATGTATTTTTATTTGTGCTGAACCAGGTGGCATGGAGTAATTAATAAAATGTTATAGTTAAAAGCAGTGCAAATACTGAACTAAGATCAATAAAGTAATGGGGCTAGTAAATTAATCCAGCTAAAACAACTCCTTAAAGTTAAAGTCATTTCTAACATGCCAATACAACTTTACTGTGATGAAATTGTTGTCATAAGTATTGCCCATAATCCTGTGCACCATGATTAAACTAGAAATGTGGAAGTTGATCGGCAAATGAAGATGGTAAACTTAACATTTCCTATTTGCATTCTCTAAACTACTTGTTGACATTCTAATTAAAAGATTAACAAAATGGCTGTTGGAAAAAAATGCTAGAAAAGCTTTAATAATTTGATGTTTATAATCCCACTTGACGGGGAGTGCTGAAAACCCCATTTGGACCCTTCGCTCAACCTCATGCTCATGATCCGTGGGATCGCGCCCTTCCTCATTTGGGTTCCTGTCTTTCTTGTTGTCCGGGATCCGTGAAATCCATTCCATATGGTTAAGTGTTTATTTCTCCTCTACAAAAGAAGAAATTTATTCTCCCATCAGTTCACAGACACTCTATTTGAATAGTGCTGAATCGTGTGGACTGAGTTTCTGGAATGCAATCATTTCCTGCAGTTTTCATTGTTCAAACCATCACGGGCTGCATGGCAGATTTCTGCATTTCCTCTTTCACTAATTCCGAGTATACTAGGTTATTTAAAGCTGTGTGCTCTCTCTCCCATCACAATAACGTATCTTCTTTGGTCCATCCTTTTACTTTTTGCATCAGTTGCAGCAGTCTTCTTTCCAAAAAGTGCTGGTTAAAATATTGTTATATAAACAAAACCTCCGTCATTGTTGAGCAAGGGAAAAATATATATACTTCCTCTTATTCTCTTCCACTTCTCATTTCAACAACTAAATAGACATATAATAAAAACTCAAGGGTTTTAAACCTATAATCAAAGAAAAGTCTCTCTTTTAATTTTCAGCTGACCAAACAGAGTAAAATGGATTAATATCAAATTATGGCAAGACCGTCCATAGTTTTTTAAGTTTCAAAAAACAAAATGTATAGTTATGTTCAGTTTGATTCAATTCTACATTACCATGATTTAATTTGTTATCAAACCATAAATGCATAGTAGCATTATTTAGCAAGTAGCAGTATTACATGAATATTTAAAAATGATACAGCCGAACTACTGACGATGTGTTACCTGATGTAAAAAATTTCGATGTGAAAGCATTACACCTTTAGGCGTGCCACTTGATCCACTCGTATACATGAGCGTTGCAATATCATCAGGTTCAATGGTTTCAAACGTATGAAATTCACCTGTAGAGTATTAGTTAAAATTTGCCACTTTACAGCTACGAAAATTTGTGCATCAGCTACATCAGGAAATTCGCTTGCTTTCATTAGAAATACATTGCAACATATTGAAATGAAAAACTCTTTGAGAAAATTGTTTTGGTGGTATGCACTATTCCTAGAGATACCCCAACGTATACATGGGTAAAGAGCAAACTCCTTCAAGGTAGATTAATAAATATGCCCTTCTTCAAATATAGAGAGCTTTTATATTTTAGTATTATCTTACATATTGTTCCCATTTGTTTTAATATAGAATCCCCCCAAATAACTTAAATACATAATGATTGTTACAGTGCAGAACGATATATTGTATAACAAAAGATTAAACACTTCTAAGAGAATATTTACCCACATCAATTCACATGCATAATGTGCCTGACGAGAGGGCGCGGCAAGTGTGAGTGACACGTGATCATTTTCGCGCAACCCATTCTTTCGCCTGGACCAAACCGGCCTAAGTTTTCTCCCTTCTGAGGAGTCAGTCAGTCCTCTTGGGCCACTCTTAGTTATCCTCTTAATATATATTTGTATGTTTGATGTTCTAGGCTTAGTTTTTGGCGTGAGTTTGTTTGGGGTAGCCACTGGCATCCATTTCTCCCTTTGAAGGATGTATCCGAGGGATTGGATGGTGCCCTAGCTGTATCTCTCTCTCGAAGTGGTAATATCTTCTCTATCCTCTTCCAAATCCGCCCCACATCGCTCCTAGTCGTCGTATCTCGCTGCAGCCACCTACAACAACATTCTGATTTTAATTTTTTGTAGTTCCAGCACAATCATTGCCTTCCCCTCCCTCTTCTTCGCTCCCAAGGTGATTCCAACCCCTACTTTTGTTGTTCCAACCACCTACAACCCATTTTAGCCATCTATTTCCGCTCCCCAACCACCTAGCCAACCACCACCACCCATGGATCAAGCCTTAGTGTGAGTTTGTGTCGTGTCTGTTGCAATTTTTATTTCAAGTGTATTTGATTGTAACCGCATAGTTACATTTACTAATAATATTTGGTTTCCCAATAGAGGTTTGGGTTAACTCCGATATCATTTGGTATAAGAGCAAGTCTAATCCTAGTCCTATCTTAGGTTTTCTAGCATCAAAAAAACCAAACCTATCTCCACCTAAAATTTTTCTTTCTCACCCCACATCACCATTAAACACCTTCCACCTACCCAAACCAAAAACTTAATCATGCCACCAAAGAAATAACCGATGGAAGTCTGATCGAGGGGAAAGAATACACAACCATTTATGAGAAATTTACAAAGACGTGTTTAGGGGATTTTTGGGGAGGATATGCAATGGAAAACCCACACCAACTACAACAAAGTATTATCACCTTCAAGATGAGGCAATTCGAAGGGATCAGTCCTAGCCATGTCAGTAACTTGCTAGATCAAAAGAATTGAGTGAATCTCTTCCACCATGTTGATTCTAGGGATGAAGAATCTCTTCCTCAAAGATGTGACCTAAAATATCTGAGAAGATAGAATTTCAAAGTAAATGTGAATTTGTTATATTTAGACGGTCACATGGATCTAGACCAATTCATTGAGTGGCTTTGGACCTTGGAATGTCTTTTTGAGTATCCATGTTAGTGTCACTAAAATAAGGCACTCTTCTTTAACTTGTTAGTGGCTAGTTTCTCGCAAAAATTGAAATACCTACGTCATCGCGAGGAAAAATACAAGATCACTATTTGATCTCAGATGAAATAGGAGATGCGGTGATGGTTCATACCTACTCAGGTGAAGAAATAGGAGATGCGGTGATGGTTCATACCTACTCACTACATACCTGATGTTCTGACGTCAATTTCAAAAGTGGAAAGACCACATCACCGAGCAACCACCACATCTTACAGGCAAGGTTCAACCCCATAAACTTACAGCCAGAGCATACCTAGAAGAACACCCAAGCTAATCCCGTCTGAGGAGAAATTGATTCAGAGTAGAGAATATGGAGAGCGAACCAGTATTTCTAAATATGTTTGAGCTAGAAAGTGTTTCAAGTGTCACAGATTTAGGTAGCATATTGAAGTAGATTGCACAAACTGGGGAATGATATATTTCACTGAGCAGGGAGGTGTTAAAGAAAGGGGTAATGACAATGATGTAGTAAACACTGAAGAATGCTAGGACACAAAAGAGCAGGGCCAGATCCCATATGATTAAGGAGAAAAGCTTCAAGTTGAGGCCATAAGAGAAACTCAAATAGAATTGACATTGGTGATCCAAGACAGTCCTAAGTATGAGGAACCGACACCAGACACCCGGCAACCCCAGATAAGAGAAATTGAAACTTTTCAAATAGATAGGATCCTTCCTGAGTGCCCCTGCTGAGGGAATCAATATGTCAGAGATAAGCTCTTTAGTGCCAATTCTGAAACAATATATGGAGTCAGTTGGGTATCAAAACCTTTTCAGCAATGTATCCCCAAATAGATGATCAATCGAGATGCATGAACCACAACTTCGAAAATTGTCCTAGGAGTTCGAGGGAGAAGAAAGTTCTCTAATGGGATCCAAGGTCTATCAATGAAGAAGAAGATGTCTCTCCTGAGCAGTTGCTAGTGAGAGTTGTGTCGTCTGACACAGATTAATCCTAGAGTTGATTTCTCCTCACATATTTATTTATCAGCTACATTTCGCAGAGTACGATAAGGAGAAGAAGGTTCTCGACTTAAGAGCTTGAGAGTAACATCGTGGGAACCTACATCTATATGTAGCACCAGCTCAGGATGTGCCAAAAAATATGCTTATTTATTCTATCAAGAAGTGTTGTGGAAAGCAAGTGCCTACAGGATCAACTTGTCAGGAGATTTTTTCATTCATAATAACTTCAGTGAGGCCAACCTGACAGCTATGAGGAGAAAGAAGCTTTGACATATGAGGTCAAACCTTTACCAAACTCGAGTGACTAACAAAGGGGCACCATGTCAGGCACAGGGATGCCTAAGCCCGCTCAGACACGACAAGTTATTCCAACCACCTACAACCCATGGATCGAGCCCCTTCTTTTGTTTTTCCAAGCACCTGCCGCGTGATTCCATCCCCTCCTTTTGTTGTTCCAACCACCTACAACCCATTTAAGTCATCTATCTTTGCACCCCAACCACCTAGTCGACCATCATCCATGGATCGAGCCTTTGTGTGATTGTGTGGTGTGTTTGTTGTAATTTCTATTTCAAGTGTGTCTGATTGTAATCGTCTATTTTCTTTCAATAATAATATTTTATTTTTTTATTGTGGTTTGGGTTAGCTCCGATATCAAGACCATAGCTTTAAATTCATCCCCAACACTAGATCTGACCATAATAATTTGTTTCTTTCCTTTTAAGTGACAATCTATTACAGAAGTTGAGAGGATTGTTTCTCTTAGCTTTAAGTTATATGTTTCGCTTGAATATTTTGATTTTTATACTATTTCTTAGGTACTTATGTATATTCTAATGTTAACATAAAATCAAAATGAATTGTGATGGGATTCAAAGATATATTGATAATTAGCATCTCTATGATTGAAATTTTTTTCAATATGGTCACTACCAACTATTGCACTTTGTTATTTGAACTTTAACTCTTGCTTGCTTGCTTGGAAAAAAACAAGTTCATAAGTTCATAATCATTGCATGCTAGCAGTATCAAGGTATCTAAACAAATGCATTATAATACAAGTGATTTAGAAGACACCATAATTTAAAACTAAGGATTTGTTTGTGGCAGCTACAGCTTATTTAAAAGTTGTTGCACAACAACTGTGGCAGGAAGCTGCAGCGCATAAGTGCTACGCATAAGCTGGTTGCCTGTTTATTTTTTACAATTTCGAAATAGTTATCCTGCAGTTTTTTCTGAACAAATAACATTTATGCCCCTATACTATAATGTTGTTTATTTAAAAATTGTTCATACTTAGCACATTTCATACTTGAAAGCAAATATCCAACTCAAAGATTACAAAATAAAAATAGTCACCTCATTAAACAGTGAGTAGCACGACAATCAAAATTAAAAAAGAACTACTAAAAAATAATTTATAATATGATAATATTATTTTTTAAATGCACTTGGTTTGTCACGCGATAAACCGTCCTCCAAAGAAACTCTCCATGTCTAATCACTATCAGCGGTGGAATCCTCCAACTGATATGCCCACCAAAAGAAGTCGCAGCATCCTGCTCTTCTCCTCAAACATCAGTAAAATTGTTTCTCATAGTTATGTTGATTTCACGAAGTAAGCAAAGAACATTGTAGTTCGTAACAACAGTACAATGCTCTAGAGGTACTAGAAATACTTAAACTCATCTTTCTTGAAGGCTTAAAACCACAAAGCAAAGACCGTTAAACGCAACATTAGTGAAAATGATTAATAAAAGTAATAAATTAAAGTTTTATGTAGCTGTGAGGCCTCAAAAAACATAGTATATAAACCAACGAATCTGTAACTACAAGAAGATAGCTGACCTTATTAAAAAAAGGGTTTTTGGTTGCCTTTAACTCACGTAATACCGAGTTCGTCTGTGTCATATATGCATATCACCAAAAAAATATCATTCAGAAGAACTTTTAAGATCAAATGTCTCATCATAGATTTCCAAAACCAAAAAAAACATGCAATAAAAAATTACATTACATATATCCACGGTGGCCTCATCGGCCATTCAGGTGGGAAAGAATACATACATAAAAACTAAAAATAAAATTGAGATTCAAAATATTTATCACTAGTATAAAAGTACTGATACAACAAACAATAACTATTTCTATAACAAATTACAAATAAAGTAGCAAGAAAAAAACAGATGTTCCCTTTATTCAGCCTCCAACAATAGTATCTATAATTCGTTCCCTCAACTCTATCATCTCGCTTGCCCCTTCACCATCCTATTTGCAAGTCTCATGCAAATCAATTTTGGATTGTGATAAAGATTGTCTAAGGTGATATTTGTATGCTTCAACACAGACATGTAAATAATCTTCATCAGCTTTATTGCAATAAATATTGTTGCACGAAGGATGCCAATGAGTATAGTTGTAGAGCAATCGTGGTGACCACAACCTGCACTTGTTTAGAAAATGAATATGTGGTCATATCACGTAGTACGACACATTTCTGTTATGTACAAATCAAGCAGCCTAATTCATCCATTTTTCAAATTCCCACTCAAAAATCAATGGAGGAAATGATAGAAGGGCATCGCATATTTTTCATTTTATTTGATTACATACAAGGCACCCAAAACATTGATATCTACAAATCAAGCACACTATTTCATCCATTTATCAAATTCCCAGTCAAAAATTCAGTTGAGATAAAAACACCATTCCACAATTTTCATTTTTATTGCAAATTTCAAATCTCAAAATTAGAGGAGATAAATTAGAAAGCCACCAGTCGCAAATATCACAAACTTCTCACAATAAACCGCAAATGAAAAAGTCAAAAATCGCAAAGAGAAAGCCAGTCCATCAAAAATGAGCACAAGAATTACATACAAAGCACAGTAATCAGAGATCGGAGGGAAGAGAGAGGAGAAAGGCAACCACCAGAGAGAAGCGCGTAGGAGGCTCGAGAGAGGCGTGAGAGAGGCGCGTGAGAGAAACGAAAGTGAGAGAGGTACCTAGGGTTCGCGAGAGCGATCGAGAGAGGTACCTAGTGCAAAAGAGACGCAAGAGAGGGAGCCACGGGGTCGAGAGAGCAGCGGGGTAAGAACTTCACGAAGAAACGTGGGCCCCAATTTAACACAGATTAAAATAAAAATACATTGCAACCCACGATTAACACAGAACTAATAGGAAAAGCCATCGCGCCACAAGAACCAAACACTTGAGCCGGCACTTTCAAAGCGAACCGCACTAAAAAATCTGCCTCAAACATGTCTTAAGAGTGCTCACCTCGAATCAAATGACTCACTTTATCTTTAAACTCTTAACTTAAGAGAATACATAAATCAACACACATACGAACATAAGATTCGTATATCTCCACCTTTCCTGAACAATTTTTTTTTTCTACTCTATTTTTTTTAGTTAAATTGGTAAGCTTCTTTTCTAGGAAAAATATGAATCATATTTAGTAAATTAAAGACTCTTCTTCAAAGTCATACTTATAGTTACAACCAACAAATCCTTCAAGTAAAACCAAATTTATCATTTTCAGTTCATTCTTAAAACTAAATGTCATTCTTTTAAGTTTATTACATCCAATGTTCAACTTATGCCGTTATTTCTTAAGCATTTGCTTCGCCACTTGACCAAAAACATTACCTTTTTAATGCTTTATTAAAATAATAAAATAAATCTTTTTCAATTGTGTTTCGCTATTATGTACCATTTTAAATTATTATTTAATTATTTTTCTAAATACATTGATAGACATTTTTGAAATACTTAATTTATTGTTTGACATAAAAAAAATATTTGAATGTTATCGTTTTGAATGTGATTAAACTTTCAAAATTATAAATTTTATATTTAAATGACATTTTAATATTTATTTATAAAATTAAATCTTAATTTTTCTAAACTAATCTTAATCAAAATGAAACATGACCTTAACCATATTAATTTCATCATTTAGACAACTAATAAAATACAAATAAATAAAAACATATTCCAAACTAAAAGCACTAACCTTGTTTCACTCTTCCAACGTAGTTGATTAATTGATAAATATCTGAATACGTTAAGACCAAATATTCCTCCTCTCGCACTAATGTAAAACAACGCAGCACACAAAATCCTCAATTGTCCTAAATCTCTTCATAAGATTTTTAGATTCCTAGTTTTGCTCAGCCACCCTTGCATGGGTGATTAGTTCAAACTCATCCACACACTGTGCCCAGCTCAAATCCACAAATCCACCAAAACCTTTCTAATCGTCGAACAACATGCCCACTATTTTGAACTCAAGAGGACCACAATGCTCGCAATTCTACTTGGTCATTATCACGGGTCGCCTCAGGTATGCTTGTAATAATTCACTCGCATCGTTGCTCCATCGCCCACGTACGAAAACTTGCTCATATATAGACTTGCCCAAGCCTACTATCCTAAGCATGGCTCAAACCCACACTCGATCGCTACTCCGCATGATTTCCTCTTCATATGCTTTCTCCTTTCATACTAGCTCTCTGTCTCGCACTTGATTTGTCTATCCCTTCCCCTCACATGGTTTCTCTTTAATGGATCCAAGAGCCCCACTTCGCATCCTCTCTCTCTATCTCACCTCACTTCATCTCCCACTCTTCCTTCCGCACGCCTCTAGGTACTCGTCCATCTTTCTCTGTCTCTCAAAATAATATTGACTATCCTTAATTCTTAGGTGTTACAACTTCATGCAAGACAAAGGCATTTTAACTTAGATTTGTGTGACATCACATTGATAACCTGTAATTCTCGCCATATCTACCCAACTCAACATGGATTACAAATAGAGGTTAACTATAGCAAAGCTCAATTTGCCCCCATCTGAGCAGGCACTATATTCTCACAATTATAGCCATCTATGAAGAAAACGCACATTACCCTTTATAGTATAAAGGTTACGGAAGATGATATGTATAAGCCACTACTTGTAATGCCCGATTTTTAATTTCTATTGTAATGTTGGCATTATAAGGAGGCAAAGTGTATATGCTTACGCATTAAGAAGAGAAGGGAGGTCGAAGCGAAAATAAGCTTCTTGTTCGAGCTTGATTTCAAGAGAGAGAGAGAGAGAGAGAGAGAGAGGAGCGAGCGCTACATCCAGATAAGCTGAAGCACCAATCAAGGAAGGAGCTAAGGGTTTTGATGCCACGAAAAGTAAGAAGAGAAGGAGACGTTTAGCGAGAGGAGCGAGTGTCAGAAGCCTTGTGAATGGAACGTGGGTTATATTGTGGTCGAGCACATTCAAGCGGAAAAAGTAACCTGATTGATTGTGAGCCGATTTGATCGCGAAGAGGAAAATTAGGAAAGGTATAAATTTAATGAAATTCAAGTTTGATTTATTTAATTTAAATTTAATGTTATTAAAAAATTAACATTTTACTATATTAACTTATAGCAGTAATTGAGACCTAAGATCGACCGACTCTAAAAGATTTGGAGATAGGAAGTCTATGAGTTAAGCATGTTAGATTAAGGTGAAAAATTATATTTCTAAGTTATAGTAATACTTATTTTGAATCTATTACTAATTTCAATTGTTTCTTTTATGTTCCGAGTAAATGAAATTAAATTACAACTAACTCTTCATATAGATAGACTTGAGATGCATGTACGCATTTTTGCATAAATAGTAGCTTAATAGTTTATTTTTCATAGAAAGACATTAGTTTATTGCATGGCCTTCAGATTATGAAATGACATTTATTTGCTAGTAGATCATCACTAAATATTTCATAAGGAATTAATTCATGTTATGAAGAATGAAAATAGTGTATATATGAATGTTTATATGTGCATGTTACGATAAGGAGTTCACCCCCTTATAGTACAAACAGGAGACGTCAAAGTATTCACGTGCGGGGACATTTTCCAACCACCACAGATATTCGTGCAATTTAAATCACAAACCATTGTGCCGAAAGAATATCAACCAGAGGTACCTTTTTTTCTTAAAAAATGTGTTACTATAGTAGCAGAATTAGTGTAGACAGTTTCACTTCTGAACCTAACCGACCGGCCCACCCCAACCTTCCAGGGGCCGACCGGTTCAAAAAGAGGGGATGAAAATCCTAGTGCAGCTGTCCAAGATTCCAGCCCCCAGGTGGGGCCCACTAAGGTTGTAATCACCTATGCAGGGAGGAGAAATCAAGGAAGTTTTGGGGAGAAGGTTTTAAGAGTTATTGGAAGGGTTATATTGTAGCTAATAACATAGGGTTTGGTTATGTTCTATTTGAGCTGCAGTTTTTTTTCATATGGTGTTTTTAGCAGCGTCTAGGGTTTATGGAGAGACAATCTACCTTTCGAACAATAAATTAATGTTGTATCTTCTTTGCTTTCATTGGTCTTAATAAAGTCAGTCCTCATTGGAGTTTTCCAACTCTATATTGCAATTTCTTTGCTATTTTTTCGCTACTTTTAAATCGTATCAGATTGGTATCAAAACAAATCTTAGAGGAATGGAAGCAACGAAAGTGGATGTGTTGAAAGGAGTAGAGCAAATCAAATCAAGAATTGAGAAAAGGTTCGCCACCATAGAGGATAGGTTTTCTTCCATAGAGAAAAAAATGGATGATCTGTTCGAGAGCATGGAGGAAACGATGAAGAGGCTCCTGGAAATGCAATCCAAAACCCCACCAACGATTCAAGTTACAAACCCTAATTAAAGATTAATTAGAGAATTTTTTTCTAGATCGAACGAGAAGGCGAGGAAAAAAGCATCTATCAAGAAGAGCATCCCCCTAGAACTTCGAGAGGAGGGGGTGGAAACTTTCGAAAGGGGGATGGGTCGAAAATTGAAAGGGTATTGCAAGGGGCACAACGGAGAATGACGAAGGAAGGAGAGAAGCGGGGGCGGGTATTGCAATGACCGAAAAAGAGAGTTTCACCCCAGACGCATGGGGGGAAACGTCAAAGAGAGAGGAAGTTGGGGTCGCGACTTGAGGGTAAAGAAACTGAAGATGTCGATCTTCGAAGGAGAAGATGCACATGGGTGGGTGAATCGAGTTGAGCAATACTTTGCAGTAAATGGGTTAAATGAGAAAAAGAAGCTTATAGCGACATGATTATCTTTGGAGGAGAAAGCCCTAGCATGATTTTAGTGGATCGAGGCAAGGTACTCGATAAATTCCTGAGAGAAAGTTAAGGATTGTTTGTTGGAACGTTTTTTAGCAATAATGAAAGGAGACCTACACGAGTAATTCTATGCGCTGACTTTGGTGGGGGGAGGGGGCGGTCACAAAATACAGGGAGAAATTCGAGCTTTTTGTATGGGCGACTGAAGGATAGTTCTAAAACAGGACTAAAGGGGAGCTTTTTGAAGGGCCTGAAGCCCGAAATCCGAGTGGCCATCCGACCACTGAGACCGTGTGGATCGAAGAAAAAGATGGAACTCGACCAGATTACGGAAGACAAGAACAAGTGAAGAAGACCAGCAAAGGAGGCAATGCTGGAGGATTCTACGAAAATGCTTTGATGGCCATGACACCGAGTACCCAGATGGTGTCATTTCAGAAAGAAACGCCAAAGAAGAAGAATAAAGAGCCCTATGTGGGGGTAATTTTAAACACCTCACCAATTATGAAGTGCATGATAAAAGAGCTAAAGGATTATGTTTTCGTCGTGACAAGAAATATGCCCCAGGCCACCATTGCAAGGAGCGTACACTTCAGGTCCTAGTTCATGACAAGGAGACAAATGGCGAGGAGTCAGAGAAAGATGCGGTGGAGTAAGAGGAGCATTTGCACTTGATGTAGCATAGGTGTCCCTAAATTCAATGACAGGGTTTACTTCGAATCACACTCTGATGTGGGGACGGATCAGGAAGCAGCCGGTTGTGGTGTTGGTGGATAGTAGGGCTACCCATAATCTCATCTCAAATCAGATCATGGATCAGTTAGAGTTGGAGCTGGTAGATATGAAGAGCTTTGGTGTCATGATGGGGATCAGAAAAGTGGAGAAGAGTCGAAAAATTTGCAAGGGATTGGTTCTGACACTACATGGCTTCCAGGTGGTAGAGGACCTCCTACCCTTGGAAATGGGCAGTACGAACGTGATTCTGGGGATGAAGTGGCTACACACAATTGGGGAGAATAAGTTGCACATGAAAGCTCTGACAATAGAGTTCCTGATGGAGGGTAGCAAGTGGTACTGAGAAGAGATGCTAACTTATGTAAAACCATGATCTCGCGCAAAATCATGGTCAAGCTGAAGTGGGGAGTAGGGTTATGCTAATTGATGGATTTGCAGAGCATCGAAGAGATCTGAGATCCCGAGTCGATAGAGTTCCCCAAGGGGGTTCAACAGCTTCTAGAGCAGTTTACTATTTCAGCAGTCAAGCGTGTTACCACCCGCAAGAGAGCACGAGCACGATATTGGTATCCTCAGATTCAGAAGGATGAGATAGAGAAGTTGATTCGGTAGATGCTCAAAGTTGGGATTATCAAACCCACTGTGAGCCCTTTTTCTACTCCAGTACTATTGGTAAAAAAAATGGTAGCTAGCGATTTTGCGTAAATTATCGCGCTTTGAACAAAGAAACTACCTTTCACAAATTTCCTATTCTTGTTATTGATGAGTTGTTAGATGAGTTTTATGGGGCAGCCATTTTCTCGAAAGTAGATTTGAAATTGGGATATCTTCAAATCAGGATTCGCCTAGCTGATGTGCACAAGACAGCGTTCAGAACACATGATGGACATTATGAGTTCTTGGAAATGTTGTTTGGTCTCACCAATGCCACAGCAACATTTCATTCCCTCATAAACATGTGGGGCATCTAAGGACACCCCTGGATACGTTGGGAGAGAATCAGTTGTACAACAATTTGAAGACATGTTCTTTTGCACAGCTACAGGTGGAAAACCTAGGGCACGTGGTGACAAGGGCAGAAGTAAAAACAAACCTATCCAAGAACAAGGCTACGATGAACTGGCCTTTGCCCAGAAGTTCGAAGGAGTTGATTGGATTCCTAGGTCTCATTGGATACTACCAAAAATTTGTAAAAAGATACGGCACGATAACATGGTCGCTGACGGAGCAGCTGAGGAAAAACAATTTCAAGTAAGGGAAGGCCGCAACACAAGCCTTCAAACATCTGAAGAGAGTCATGACTAGCATACGAGTATTAGCACTTTTAGATTTCAGTAGACCATTTGTTGTAAAAATAAATGTGTCGAGGCATGGATTCAGAGCAATACTCATGCAAAACCAGTGACTGATTGTTTACTTTAGCCAATTGCTCATAGCTAGAGCGAGGCTCAAGTCAATGTACGAGCAGAAGTTGATGGCTATTGTCTTGGCAATTCAGAATTGACGATCTTACCTTTTGGAACGATGCTTAATCGTCAAAACAGATCAGAAGAGTTCGAAATATCTTTTGGAGCAGATGATGACTGGGGAGTAACAGAGGTGGCTATAAATTATTAAGCTATGATTTTGAGATTCAACATTAGCCCATATTGGAGAATAAAGTCGCAGATGCCCTATTGAGAAAAATGGAGTAGCCCCAGCTGACAGCCTTATTGGTACCCTTGGTCATACTAGATTGGGAAGTCCTAAGACGGAAGAGCGAGCAAAAAAAAGGACTGGACAGAGTTGCTACAGGATCCGAACATCCATCCAGAACATGCATTGAGGGGGCAGCAGCAACTCTACCTGGGGCGATTCGTGTTGTCAAGAGCAACGAAGGACATCCCCAAGCTATTAAAAGGGTTTCACGGCAGTGTAATTGAGGGACACAAGGGCACAAAAGTCCTATAGTTGTATAACGACAGAGCTTTATTGATTGGGGATGTGCAAAGATATAGAGAACATTGTAGCATTGTGTGATGTGTGTCAACGACACAAATATTTGACCATAGCACCAGGAGGGTTACTATAGCCCTTAGCTTTACTGGAGAAGGTTTAGGAAGAAGTGAAGATGAATTTTATAAAGGGGTTGCCACAATCAGAGGGGTTTTCGGTGATCTTCGTGGCAGTGGATAGCCTAAGCAAGCATGCATATTTCATTCCATTGTGACACCCTACACTGCGGTCTCAATTGCTACGGTGTTCATATGAGAAGTGGTTTGTTTGCACGGAGTGCCAAAATCTATTGTATCAGATAGAGACAAGGTGTTTGTCAGTCAATTTTGGAAGTTGTTCAAGTTACAAGGAACAGTCCTTAAGAAAAACACGGCATATCATCCACAACTAATGGCCAAAAGGTGTTCAACATGAATGTAGAGACATCATTGTGTTGTTTTGTATTAGCTACGTCAAACCTGTGGGTCAGGTGGATTGCGTGGGTTGAATATTGATATAATTCTTCATACCATATGGCAGCACATATCACCCCTTCTAGGATTATGTATGAGTGGGATCCACATCACCTGATACATTATAGACATAGTGCTACACCGATATCCAGTATCGATTAGTATTGGAGAGATAGAATAATAGCAGAGCTCAAGAGACATCTATTCAGAGTTCAAGAGAACATGAAGAGAAAGGTAAACGGACATAGGAGAGAGGTACAATTCGAACCCCGGGATATGGTTTACATGAAGTTGAGGCTATACCCACAGAAGACATTGGCTAGGCGGAGGAGCGAAAAACTTTCCCCAATATACTTTAGATCTTATGAGATTACAACACGCATTGGGGCAGCAGCCTACCGTTCAATGCACTATCATCACCAACACAACATCCAGTTTTCCATGTTTCACAGCTGAGACATGCTATTGGAGATCATACGCCCACATCCTCACTACCTATGAGGCGGAAGAAGGGACCTGTAGATGATTCTAGAACCGCTAGAGGTTGAAAGAGTGCGTCAAGGAGTGGAGAGAGAAAAGGAGGTACTTATTAAGTGGAAAAGTCTGTCGGATTATGAAGCAATGCGGAAGCCTAACGAGGTAATCCAAAAGCAGCTTACGTCATTCCACCTTGTAGATAAGGTGCTTCTTTGGCATAGTAGCATTGTTACATCACTAGCAGAACCGGTCCAGGCAAGGCCAATCTAAACCCAACCGACCGTCCCATCCCAGCCTTCCAGGACCGACCGGTTAAGCAAGAGGGGCGGAAAATCCTAGTGTTGCCGCAGAAGACTCCAGCTCCCAGTGGGGCCCACTAAGGCGGGCAAGGGGGGAGTTTGAAGAGTAATTGTGAGGGTTATATTAAGGCAAATAACCTATGGTTTGGTTATGTTTTAATTTGGCTGCAGTTTTTTTTCTTATGATGCTCCTAGCGGCGTCTATGGTTTGTGGAGAGACGATCTACCTTTTGAATAGTAGATCAACGTTGTATCCATTTTGCTTTCATTGGTCTTAGGAGAGAAGATCTACCTTTTGAATAGTAGATCAGTGTTGTATCTAGTTTGCTTTCATTGGTCTTAATAAGGTCAGTCCTCATTAGAGTTTTTTTACCTCTTTGCAATTTCTTCGATGCTTTTTCACTGTTTTTTATTATGGCTCATATCACAATCATGCAATTTAGATCCCGGACCACTCTACCGACCAGAGAATATCGGACAGAGGTGTGTTTGATTATGTTTAGACAGTGCTTCTGAAACGGATATACTAGTTTAGATTAATATGTGCATTAAGAAGTTAAAAAGATTGCAACTCGTAAAGTAAAGCAGAAGTTAATGCATATAGAAATTTTTTATTTCTTTAATGAGCAAATGTCATGAGTACATGATTTGCATCATTATATAATTTTATAAAATATTAAGAAAGACTAGATTACATTTTGTCTTCTTCACATTGAGATGTAATTGATCCATTAGATTATCTTGGATAACTCATTTATATTGTTTTAACATTTTTAAGTTTAAATTTTTGAATAAAATATAAGTAGCAAAGGAGAGAATATGTACAAAAATTTGGGTAAGTAGAAAGGTAAACATAATATTTGTTAAATTAAATTATTTTTTTTAGTGGCACTTTCAATTTATTTAGAATTTAAAATTTTAGTGATCGAAAATAAAAGTATAATCGTTTGTTCACACATTGGAGTTTCCAAGCTCCTAGGTCAGCTCATGACACTTTTGATCCCTCCTAGGTCCAACTTAAAGGCTCATCAAACTACAAGCATCACACCATCACCAATGGGTAGCAGGTATTACTATCCATTCTCCGCATCTCCATAGTTTCCACTCTCGGCTTCTTCCAATGTACCCTGTTAAGAAAGAGAAATCAATCTCCTATTTGGGAAGTTCGATCTAATGCGCCCATATTTATGACACTTAAAACACTGCATGGCTAGGAATGTCTTGAGGATGCTAGCTCGATCAGTCCTGGCTCTATCTGGTGTTAGCATCCAACATGTGGCACGTTGTGGCGCTCTGGCCAAGATACTCTTGTAGTCTAACCCCATGATCAAGCCTTGTTTCACGAATGGTGTGGATTTTATGCTATTATGTTGCTTCTCCATTTTTATGCTAAGATCTATGCATCATGCAAGGTCCAATTGGGTTGCAATTCACCACAAAGCTAATAAAAAGCCTCAATCTTCCAAGAAATAAAACTATGGTGTTCTCTTCTAGCTCCACAACTCACGTTTCAATATTAATTGTTCAAACTCAGTTGTGTAACCCCTATTGATAAGTCTTTATGTTATAAGTGAAGTCTCAAAATTATCTTATCTATAATGTGCTAAAAGGCATTTGCAATAAAAACTTTTCAAATTCTCATATCACAACGAAGCACTATTCTTTATTATCTTATCTATAAAGTGCTAAAAGGCATTTGCAATAAAATCTTTTCAAATTCTCACATCACAACGAAGCACTATTCTTTAACTTGATAGCAACTAACTTCACATCTGTTAGGCGGAATATCCTTGTGCTCAAGAAATTGTTCTATCATTGAAAGTCATTTATGAACTTATATGGATCCATATGACCATCAAAATTCAGTGAATCAATCTTCACTCCAAAGTCATCCTCTATTTTCATATATTCAATGTTAAATTGATGTGGCATCGACTTTTCGTCCGTTGATGCTTCTTAAGGAAAAGGGTTTGTGTCATCTTCTCCATCAGTAGTTCACCGTTGTTACTACATGTGACATCTACGTGTTGTCTTCTTTCAAAATCAGCGAGTCTCCTGTAATTTGACGATCTCTCTTTAAGTATCATCCAAGGTAAAGTCCTAAGCATCACTTTGAGGATTTCTCTTTAGTCACACGGTAAATCTCCTTCATTCAGGATTTAGGTCAATGTAAATTTATGGATTTAATTAGGGTTGTCGAAAATTTTAAGAATCAGGTGGACAATGTAAGGATAGTTTTGGTGGAGGTAGAAGGATTAGGTTTTGTGGCATCTGAAAAAAAAATTATGGATCTACATAGTTCTAGGATTAGAATTGAAATTCAACTTTGATACCAAATAACAACATTCTAGGGTTCCCAAAAGACGTAGGAGCTGGTTAAGATAAGAGGTGAACATTTGGTCGATTTGGATGGATCGATTTTTAAATTGGTCAAACCGATTGCAATCGAAATTTGAAATCCAAAACACCACATCAATCAAATTTTAAATTAAACCAAATCGACTGACCCAAAATTTACTTCGAATTAAACGGTTCGATTATGAACAAACTGAAATTTGAAATTTAGTTGAAATTTAGTAACTAGTTAGATTTTGGTTATAAGCAGACAATAAGAATTACATATTCTACATGGATAATATCAATTTAATTTCATGAATCTTCCATTTAATTTCATTTTTTTTTTGGTTTTTGGTTTTTGGTTTTAGTTTAATCTTTTAAATGAAAATTAAAGCCGAACACCAAATATTGAGATTTTAAAAACAGAAAACCGAAATGCATTTTTGAAACCGGACCAAATCAACCAAACTTGTTTGTTGCAGTTCGGTTTTTTGGATTTCATCAAAAAATGCATACCCCTAGTTGGGCATGTTGTAGAATAGAAAGAAAAGAATATAAGAAAAGGACAAGGATTGGAGAGGGAAAATAACACATAGCTGCTATCCAGTAGGGAAAACAGCAAGGAAACATAAACCAATGGCAATACCGGCAAAGTACGAATGTCAAGAGGGATCCAGCTACATTCTAACAAGCTACAACTACATCCCTTGTAAAAGTAAGGTTATAACACACATTAAAGAGAGAAATCTAAAAAGAAATCCCAATTTGTCATAAAAGCAAAATAAAGCCGTGTAAAATTTGTCTAAATCAAATATATATTATACCAAAACGCCTCAATGCCCAAAAATGCGAGCACCAGGAAACCCTGAGCTTGGACACGGCCCTCCAGCGTCAGGAATGGCGCCCCAGCACCAATTGGGTGCCTAGCCGACCATCCAAAAGTTCCCAGGGCAGAATCTCGACGCCTAGGGCCACTCACAACACCGAGAGACTGGAAACCATGCGCAAGGGGTGGCACCCCAACACCAAAAGCAATTTTTCTGCGGTTCAGAATTTAAAGGCTTCAACTTTGTCGCAAGGTGAGGGTTTTCGTCTGTCGCGTGTGAAGTTCTATCACTGGCGTCTGCATGAAGAAGACCTTTGTGTGAACAAGTGTTTGGTGTGTCATTTGCGAATTTCTCTTGTGCCAAAGAGAAAGAAGAAGCATCCTGAGGTATCGTTTAAGTTCCAAGAGAGTAGAGAGACTCGGGTGTATTGTAATATGTACAGTCTCTTCATTGTCATAGTGGATTCTATGGTGTGGTGTGGAGTGATTTAGTGTTTTTTTCCCATTCAGAGATTTTTCCACGTCAAATATTGTTGAACTCTGCGTTTTTTTTTCTGAAATTACTTGTTTGTGTGCCTCTCTTAAGTATTTTGTTTTAGATCTCTCGAATCATTGTTCGATATTTATCTTAACCCCATCACAACAATTATAGAAAATAAAGTCCCAAAGGGACCAGCCAACCTTGGGGGCTAGATTGTTGAGCTTGTCAGGGCAATTAAACCGGTTTCCCTATTTTGTGTTTTCATGTGTTTGATGGGACAAGCATGAAAATGATCCCGAATCAAATGCAGGATATGACACCCACATCATTTAAGAAATAGAAAGTTTAATTAAATAACTATTCTCTCTTAATACACTTATATACCAATTAATTGTTTTATAAGATTAAATCTTCATGTTAGCAATAAATGGAACCTCAAAAACATTCCATCTAGTTACAAAACTATTTTTGACGATGCTTACAACCTTAACGTGCTGATGAAAGGCCCCACTGCATAGATTGAATAAAAAAAACCTAATTATGGAAAGTGGAATGGGAACAGATAGGCGCCTTTTATGTTCTTCCAGATATCTAACTTTTCATAAGAACTACTATATCTTACGGGTGACAAACTCGCTTCAAAGCCTCCTCATGTAGCTTTCGGACCATGATATTTTTGCTGTACCACGTTTCTTGTATAAAAATTAAGACTCACAATTCCTAAACTGCTAGAAGCAACTGTTACTGTCAGAAAATTTTGAAGACTCGAAAGTGAGGAAGTGAGAATCTAAACGTACTACCATACTGTATCTAAAGAGCATTAAGGCTTTCAATCATAAAATTATTTGTAAAGCAATCAACTATTATATAGAAAGAGAAAAAATAACAATCCGGTAATATTTTCCTATACAAATTAAACTAAATATCATAAAATTTATCATGCATTATAATTTTCTGCAGGTAAGTATATTTAAAAAGGCTGGTTTACTGTTATGTGTGATTAAATACCTTTTTTGCAAGAACTGAGCAATGAAAGGCGGCTTTCATGACCGAGTCCAATGATTTCCTCAAAATCATACAGTGGAATATCCTTTGCATAGTTGCTGTTGAGAAATGACTTATCACCCCAAAGTAAAATTACAAACCTTATGTTCGCCCTTGGGATCAAAGATTCAGCAAGCTTGTTGAAAAACTCCGGATTGTCGACCACAAGTGCAATGCTGTTCCAGGCAAAATGATTCAGCCAGTAAAGTGAAGGTAGAAATACATAATATTTAGAGCACGATGATTCTACAGTAAATCCAGAACAAAACTCCCCAGCTTCTAACACAAAGCCGAAGTACAAGAAAAAATATGATAAATATGTTAAATTCCATAAATCTGCAAAACTCCATTTCCTGAAATCAAGACCATAGTCCAGTTCGGCCAGGCTGGAAGTTACCAGCCGTAGCCTTCCCTGCAAGCACCTGCTTGTCCACCAGCTGCCTGCTTGCTGCTGTCCCCATGCCTGTGGCTTCTGCCCTCAATCCACCAGCCTTCATCAGCGTTGTCCACCAGCCCTCGATAAGCATTAATGCAGCCTCACCTACAATCCACTGCCTCTAATTATCGCGCCACAACTGGGTCACATCCTTGCTAGCCACTACCACAGTTTCTCAAAATTAAGGATATTGCATTCATCACCTATTTCATTTTAATTGATGAGGTTTGTTTTATTTAATGTCTTCCCCTTTTCTTTAGGCCATTTATGGCCTTATTTAGCGCTCTCAGTCTCTTTCTCATTTCGACCAACCAATTGGACCATAATTCTACTATAAATATCGTACTGTGCCTTAATAGAGTAATGAAAACGCAAAATTATTCTCGTTTGTTCTAAGGGTCGGGGCCGCGTTTTTCATGCGGCGCGGCCCCAAACCACGAAGCTGCGCTCAAAATTCGCATTTGGTTATCTTGTTGAAGGCCGCCCGCCGCTAAAATAGGCGGAACGCGGGCCGCGGGATGAACCCCGCGGCCCCGTGTTATCGAGCGACTTTTACCTCTGTTGCCCCGGGCTCCCAGTCTCTTGTGATCGGCTGCTTGAGTGAGTTTTCCCTTGACGATGAGGAGGGAGAAGAAGAAGAGGGAGAAGCAGACAAGCTTGGAAGGTACTTGATTTGGGGCCGCAAGTTACTCTCAAGGATCAGATGGAGAAAGATAAGGTCTTCCTTCTGTCTTTCTTTATATTCTGCTCACGGTGTTTCATTTTGATGTTTAATGTCTCATTCTTCGTCTTGTTTCGTGGTTCTTTTGTGCGGCAGTATGATGATAGTCTTAGGAGATGGAAAGAGCAGCTTTTGGAGGGTGTGGATTTGAAATCAGTTGGAGGTGAAATTTTCTCCTTTTACCCAACTTTTTCAATTTATGTTTTGATCCTTCAATTCTCCACTTTGTTTGACTTGCTTGATGCAGTTTTTGTACTGCATGAAAGTGCTTGTTGGAAGCTTAGTATACAGATTTGAAGGCTTTGTTTTGAGAGCACTTTTTTTTTTTCTTCGCGTCTTGTTTGTGGTTGAAATCCTTGCTTCTCTGTGGGTGATTTTGGTTTAATGAATTTGAATAAGAGGCTGAGAATCATAAATAAAAATTGAAATGAATGATGAATTGATTCGAAATTAATTTCACCCGCTTGTTTTGTCGAGTAAAAATTGAGTGAAAATATTTTAGAATGATGCAAATCTGATGTTTATATGTATCGTAAACGAATATCATCATTACTATGTTGTGTTTCCTCTAAATTGCTTATTTGAAAGAGACAGATTGTGCAGACTATCCATTGGAGCAAGGGAAGAGAAACTGATGTTTCCTACCAGACCGACATCTCTCAATGAGATCGAAGTGACAAGATTTCCATTACAATGGATGCCATGCCAGGAAGTAGGGCAGCCCTCAGACCTAATGTAAAATGACCCAAGAGTTTAGAACAAGGATGTGTAAAGATTATGTTGGCTTGAACTTGTATTTTTGAAGCATTGTTTTTTATTTTTTCATTCCGATATGTAACTATTAGAATAGAACCCACGAAGAAAAGTTTTAGCATTTTTGGGGTTCACTATTAAGTGAGCGGTGTATCTGAACTTTTTGTTCTGTTTATAAATGAATTTCTATTTCTGAAGTTTAAAAAATGTGGCCCTTACAATCTTCTTTTAAACATTTCTACCAAACAGGGGCAGCATGATCATTTTTCCAAAAACAGCTGCCCTACAGCTGTTTTCACACAGCTGCACCAAACAGACAGCCAACTACCCTAAAGCGTGGTATCAAAGCCATACTTTCATCCTTCCCTACTTTAGTTTATAATTCTCCATCTTTTACATCCTCACTTTCCTAATTCTTTCTCAGCCTTCCGTTAAAGTTTTCTGTCAAAACCAGATAATGGTAAACACAAAATGGCAATGGAAAGAAGTTCCACCTCTGGTATTACCTCCATGAATCAAGATCTCATAGCAACATTGATATTCAATAAAAATTCTCTAAACTGATCATTATCCAACAACAACATCAAAGCCTTAATCCCACTACGCGGGGTCGGCTACATGAATATTTTTTCTCCATTGCGTCCTATTTAGTGTCATATTTTTATTTAGTTCTAATAAACTAAGATCATTTTTTCTTCAATAAGCCCAAGTCTTTCTAGGTCTACCTCTGTCTTTCTTAACATAAGTCGAATCTAAAGCATCTACTGTCCTAATCGGATCATCAGATGGTCGATGCTTAATGTGACCAAACCATCTAAGACGACTTTCTCTAATTTTGTCCGTCACAGGAGCTACACCAACCCTATCACGGATATATTCATTTCGCATTTTGTCTCTAAGTGTAAAGCCACTCATCCACCTAATCATTTTCATCGCGGCAACACTTAATATTATGCTTCTGTTTTAAAGGCTAACATTCAACGCCATAGAGCATTGCAGATCTCACCACCGTCGTCTTATATCACCATCGTCTTATAAAATTTTCCTTTCAGTCTAAACGGTACTTTTCTATCACACAAAAAGCCAAAAAAATTCCTCCACTTCAACCAACCAACTTGAATTTTACCATTAACATCCCCATCTATATCACCATCACTATGAACAACAAACCTGAGATATCTAAATCGTTTACACCTTTTAATAATTTGATCACCCAAAGTTACACTTCTCTCATTAGAGCTACTCCTACTAAAATTACATTCCATGTATTCAGTTTTAGTTCTACTCAAATGAAGGCCTTTAGAATCCAATGTAGACCTCCATAATTCAAGTTTTTCCTCAATGTAGACCTCCATAATTCAAGTTTTTCTTGGGTTTTTTCTCTCGTCTTATCCAAGAGAAGGATATCATCGACAAAAAGCATACACCATGGTACATCCTCGTATAAATGTCCAGTAAGACCATCCATAACTAAAGCAAAAAGATATGGGCTTAAAGCCGATCCCTGATGTAATCCAACAGAAATAGGAAAATATATGGTCAATCCTCCTTCAGTTCCTTCAGTTCGAACTCGAACGCAAGTAACAGCTCTAGTATAAATATGTTTAAGGACTTGAATACAAGTCATATCAACACCTTTCTTCTCAAGAACACTCCAAAGTATATCTCTTAGAACCTTACCATAAGCCTTTTCTAAATCAATAAAATCAAATTTAAATTCTCCTTATTATCTCTGAGCTTCTCCATCAAACCTCTCAATAAATGTAAAGCTTCCATAGTAAACCTGCCCGGCAAAAATTCAAATTGATTATGAGAAATCTTTGTAATACACCTTAACCTATGTTCAATTACCCTCTCCCATAATTTTAAAGTCTGATACATCAACTTAATTCCTCTATAATTTGCACACACTTGTGCATCCCCTTTAATCTTAAAAATGGGGACCAAAGTACTCTTTCTTCACTCCTAGGGCATCTTTTAAGTTTTTAAAATAATATTAAAGAGTTTAGTAAGTCAAAAAAACTCTCAAATCTCCTAAATATTTTCAAACTTCAATTGGGATATCATCAATTCCTACAGACTTTCCACCCATGATTTTTTTTAAAGTCTCCTCAACTTCTTTTTTGCTAATGTGACGATAAAAAACAAAATGTTTTATTATTACTAACGATATTAAAATTACTAAGGTCGATCGTGCTTTCAGAAACTTCATTAAAAAGTTTATCATAATATCTCAACCACCTATGTTGAATATCTTTTTCTAAGAAAAGTATTTTTTTATTTTCATCTTTAATACAGTTTACTTGAGTTAAATCTTTACTTTTTTTTCTCTTTGTTTGGCTAGTTTATACATATATTATTCACCCTCCTTAGTAACTAATCTATTATAAAGATCATTAAAAGCAGCATTTTTAGCATCACAGATTGTTTTACTTAGACTCCCTGCTGGCCGTTTAATATTTTTCTCAGTTCTCTATGCTTTTACATTTAAACTAATTTTTATAACATAATTTCTTATATTTTATCTTTTCTTGTACATTATTATTCCACTACCAACTATTTTTTATTTAAAAAAAAATTTTCTTTTGATTCTCTAAGTACACCTTTTTTTACTTGTTTAATATAGTTTAATAATTTTTGTTACCTTATCTCATATAGCATTTGCTTCATCTTGAACATCTCAAATTTTGAAATCTTAAATTTTACTCATAAAAATAATTTTATTTGTCTTTTAGGTTTCCCCATCTAATTCTACGACGATGAGTCCTAGTATTTTTTATTTTACAACTCTTCATCTTAAAATTTAGAACTAATAAATGTGTTGGATACTTAAATCCTCACTTGGAATAACCTTACAATCTTTACAATCTTGACGATCTCTTCTTATCATAAGAAAATAATCAATTTGTGTTATATTAGACTCATTCTTGTAAGTGATAAGATGCTCATCTCTTTTCTTGAATAAATTAATAGTAATAACAAAATCATACGGTAAAGCAATATTTAAAATAACTCTACCTTCTTCATTAGTCACTCCAAAACCGTAGCCACCATGATTAGTCACTCCAAAACTGTAGTAGTCACTCCAAAACTGTAGTCACCATGAATATTTATGAAATCTCTACCAATCTACCGACATGTACATTTAAATCTCCTCAAATAAAAATTCTTTCTTCAAGAGATATCATGTGTATTAAGACTTCTAAGTCATTTCAAAATTTATTTTTAGACCCTATATCTAAACCTACTTGAGGAGCATAAGCACTGATAATATAAAAAATCTTAGCATCAATGATAATCTTAAGGGCTATAATTTTATCTCCAACTCTATTAATTTTTACAACATTATCTTTTAAACTCTTATCTATAATTATACCTACACCATTTCTAGTATGACTCATATCAGAATACCAAAATTTACAACCTAAGTTATCAAACTCCTTAGTCTTTTCTCCAACCCATTTAGTTTCTTAAATACATAGATATTAATTTTTCTATGAATCATAATATCAACTAATTCTATTAATTTACTATTGAGAGTACCCTATCCTAATATTAATTTCATTACTTTCACGGACTAACTTCTTTACCCGCATTCGTCTGTAATGTGGAACACATGCTCATTTGACACTGCACCCGGGCGCCAGTGCAGCGGCCCATGCACACTTTTCATTGTATTCAGGTTATACAGCGCGTCTCTTTCAGGGGACGCTCTAGCACTTACACAATGATCAAAAGAATTCATGTCATGATTTTTTCGACAAGTTTTACTTTGGTTATCGACTACCTAATGCAACCCACCACTTTTCACATCCGGGAGAGACCGGCAATAGCAGTTCCAACCACCAACAATGCCTTCCCCTCCCTTTTTAATATCATCACAATTCCAGCCCTCCACATTTGTTACTGCCATTTAGAAACCCCTCACCTTGTTTTTTTTTTTCCGTTGTCTGATTATCCTACATCACTGCCACAACCCAAAACAAAACTTTTCCCGCTGTTTACCAGCTATTCAACCCCTCTCCCTTGCTGCCACAGCCCGCCATCTTGCCCTTCCGGCAGTTTCTCACCTCCCCTTTCTACCACCATCACCCCATTGCTACCGCTCAACCATGTAACCCTCTAACGGCCCTTTTGATACCCCTCCAGAGCTCTAAACCATCGTCGATCACCTCACCCACCCCGAGATCCAAGATCCACCCTAGCGGTGTGTTGAGAGTCGTGTTGTTGTTAATTCCTATTTCACATGTCGCGTGTAGTGTTTATTGTTATTTTCCCTTTCAAGAGTGTTGGTTGTAATCGCATAATGGCTTTCGTCAGTAATAATATTTGTTTGGCCAATGTTGTTTGGGTTAACTCGGGTATCATTTGGTATCAGAGTTAGTCTAACCCTAGTGCTATCCTAGGATTCCTAGAATCCTTCACTACCCAATCCTACCTCTACCTAAATTTTTTTTTCCCGTCTTACATCACCCCTACACACCTCCTTCCACTTACCAACCCTCAAACCTTAATCATGCCGCTGTGAAGGCAATTTTCATAACCTGATAATGAGTTTATAATGGAAGAGTTATAGCAACAGTTCCGCCAAGTGCTACAATGGCTCAATGGCACTCAGAAAATGACCCATGGAGTGGCCACTGGTGAGCATGGTAGCGAGATCCAAAGATGAAAGAAAGAGAGAGATAAAGTGAGAGAGAGGAAAACATGAATCTTTTCCATAGGGATGATTCCAATGGAGAAGAAGACATGCCACGACACTTTGGGATACAACATCAGAGGAGGTCGAGGAATGAAGTGCCACTTAGAAAATACATAGATGAAGTGTCTGTTAGAGGATATAGAGGTTGGGTGCCTATTGAAGGATACAGAAACTTGGGAGTGAAATTAGACATACCGGATTTTGAGGAGAGGATGAATCAAAATGACTTCATAGAGTGGTTGTAGACCGTCAAGAGGGTCTTTGAATACAAAGAGATGCCAGATGACTGCAAAATGAAACTAGTTGCTATCAAGCTAAAGAAGAGTATCTCATTGTGGTGAGAGAACCTGAAGAGGGAGAGAAAAAGAGAAGTAGCAAGATTTCTACCCGAAAAAATATGAGAGAAAGTGCAGTGATAGTACCTATCCTCACACTATCGTCAGGATCTTTTCTTGAGGATCCACTACCTGTAGCAAAGGGAGTTATCAATGGAGGAGTACACCGCGGAGTTCATGCAAGTTAAACCGAAATGTGATCTTATAGAGCCAGAGGAACACGACAGTCAGGTACTTGGGAGGCTTAAAGCCCGTCATCGACAACGTGATTCAACTAGAACCTTATTGGTCCTTAAGTTATAGTCAGATCTTAGCACTGGTGATGGAGAGATAACAAAAGCAGAGCAAGCACCTAACATCATTTAGATAGCCACCCACAGTTGGAGACTTCAGTAGCATCGCACCTAAGAGAGTTGGTAAGTCTGGTCAGAAAAATGATAGAGCTACCCAGAGAGAGAAGTCTGAGAAGAGCAGCAACCACGCTACTGTCCCAACCAGAAAATGTTTTAGATGTCATGGTTTTGGACACAGCTTCTAGTTGCCCTATGGGCCGAGTTGTGTCATTTACCGAGCAGGGTGCAGTAGATGAAGTGAGCAACAGAGAGGTAGCTAAAGAAAAATGTGAGTACTATCTTCAATCGAATGAAGGTGAGTTGCTTGTGATTCGATGAGTCCTATAAATTGAGGATGCGAAGAATCGACGGTGGCTTTGTCATAACAAAATTTACACTCAATGCACTGTTAAGGAAAGGGTATGCAATTTCATTATCGATTGAGGAAGCAGCAAAAATATGGTATCTACACGGAAGGTGACAAGTTCAGTCTCACGACACAGAGACACGCTAAGCCATACTCCCTAGCGTGGTTGAGGAAGTAGGACAAAATCACATTGATAGGAGGTGACTCTGTTTTTCTATTTTTATCATTAATAGTTTAATACACAAATATTCATGAAAGAGCCACCAAAAAAAATTATTTAATAAACTAAAATTTTTACCTTTTCGATTGTTCTCTCCTTCTGTACATATTAGATCATCTTCTATTCATCTTATTTAAAAGTTTAAAACACAAAAAATGTTAAAACAACATAATGAGTTGGCTCAAGATAACCCATGAGTAATCACACTTCTAAAGTACAATAATCCAAGAAAAATGAACAAATATGCATGTTGGTCTTTTATATCTCAATAAGAATTTTTTAACTATGTCGGTCTTTCTTATTTTTATGAAAAATCTTATAATATATTTATGTATATATCAATGACCTTTAATCAATGAAAATATTCTAAACTTATATATGTTTTAACTTTAACTTTACTTTTACATTATATTTTTTACATACGCATATGTCTATTAAGGATCACCGTTAACAAATCTAACAGACCCCTGACCGATATAATCTCATCGGCATAGCGATTAGCGATCTAAACATCATAATTGTTTAAAGTGAAAAGTTTTCCACTCACCCTTGGCCCATATTCTCTCATCTGCACAGTGGTCAGTGATCTAAACATCATAATTGTCCAAGGTGGTGAACTTTACCTACTTACCCCAAGCCTATATTATCTGGTAGACACATCGGTTTGTGACTTAAACATCACAATTGTCTAGGGTGCTAGAAAAATATCTACGTGCACAGGTACACTGACGTCTCATTCATGAACCAATAAAAGGATGAACTCCTCTTAACATGCACATACAAGCATACAAGCAATCATATATATGTAATAACTGTAAATTAAATGAAAAATAATAATAATATTAATATAAATAAAAGAAAACAAATTTTAAAGGGTTGCCTCAATTCAAAAGAGATAACAGACACATAAGTTTCACTTTTAGAAGTAAAAGCCTCACTTCGAACCAAAGGAGAAGAGAGAAAGAGAGAAATTAGAGGGGTAACCTAGGACTCACCGAAGGAGCAGAAGTTGGCGTGTCCTAATTTGAAAGAAGAAACGGTGGCAGAAGAAGAGGAAAGAAAAGGAAGATTTACCTATGAGTGACGAAGCCAATGAATGGGAGTGATCGAGCCGCTAAGTGTGAGAGTGCCTTACAGAGTGAGCTTCATATGCGAGGAAGAGAAGAAGAAGACTAAGCTGACATTTCTTGCTCAGAAACTTTAGACATCGTGTGCGTGAGCTACGGAAAGAGGCAGCATCGAGTGTCAGCAATGAGAGTAGAGCTTGAGCCCTAGTAGAGGAGGAGAAGGCTCATGTCCGAAGGAGGGAAGACGCGTGATCGTGCTGTGTTGGATCAAGTCGAGATCGAAGGAAGAGGAGGAAGAAGGAAATTGCGAGTTGCGTGTGGGTGAATGGAGGCGACAAGTCTCGTGGGAAAGGGAGGGGGGCAACCATGATATTTAAAATAAATGACAATAATTTATTTACTTATTGTTTTCAGATTTGGTTACATTTCATGTTATTAATCAGAAAATCAAGATGGAGCAAATTTCATATTATTGATTGAGGAGTGAAGCAATGAAGGTTAAAGTTTGACTTTTAAAAGCAATTTGTTTAAATTAACATTATTTAATATTATTATTAATTAATATAGAAAATTGAACTATAATTAAGTAATACGAGATAAATTTATTAAATCTAATATTTTATATTATAGGTGCTAATTTGAAGGATGAGACAGAAGTCGAGAACAAGAAACAATAATTTGAATCGAAGTGAGTAATTATATTTCTAAATTTTAATAATTATTTTTATTTCAAATGTATGTTTGATTTCATGCATGCTCTAGTTCAACGATAGATTCTTCATATTGTTATACAAGAAATATATGCAATATTTTAAAGATATGTGTGAAAAATAATTGGAAATTAGAATAACTATGCATGTTAAATATAGTTGCATAACAGTTTAGTTCAGGAGGATATCAGATCATTACATGACTCAAGTAGATATACATGTTAGCTCATCACATGATCACAAATATATGTCACATTATTGCCTAATATCGAGAATTTTAGTAAATGTGCAAATATCAATTTATTTCATGAATTATAGATATAGTGAGATTTTATTTATTCATTAGTAAAGAGGTAAAGTGTTTCATAAGAACAGAATGAATAATATAGAAAAACAAAATAACTTATATATGAATATTTGTATGTATCCGTTAAAAATAGTTCACCCTGTAATGGTGTGGACAGGAGACACTAGTATACCAGTGTGTGTAGATGTGTTTCTACCACCCCAAAAAATTATGATGTTAGATAACTAATCGTTGTGTCGATGGGAGAATATTGGCCAAGGGCGGGTGAACAAATTATCACCCAAGCCAATTGTGGTGTTTAGACCATTGACCGTTGTGTCGATGGGAGAATATCGGTTAGAGACAGGTAAGAGTCTTTCCACCTTAAATAATTATGATGTTTAGATCAGTAACCATTGTGCCGACCGGATAATATCGATCTGGGGTGTATTAAGTTATGTTTTGAGGGGACTCCTAAGAAAGATGTGAATATTAATAGTATAAAATAAAAGTCAAGTTTAAATTAAACGTTAAAGACTACAATAAAAGTAAATGCATATGAAAGGTTTAGATCATTCTCCTTGAATAAATATCATGAACACGTAGATCAGATTATTATAAGATCATATACAATAATATGTGAAAGACTGACATGAATATTATTTTCTCTTTTTGGGTTATTATAATTTAGAAATGTGATTAAACTTAGGTTATCTTTAGACAACTCATTTTATTATTAATTTTTTTTATTTTAGATTCCAAGCTTTTGTGCAAGATAAATAGAAGATGATCAAATGTACAAAAGGCAAGAATAACAACTGCAAATGTACAAATTTCTAATTATAAAATAAATTAATTTTTTAGTGATTTTTTCATGAATATTTGAATATTAAATTGATAGTGATAGAAATAAAATAGTTGAGAATTTATTTTCATTGTTAGACTGTTTGTTCCTATTTTGGTTAATTCCAACTCTCGGACAGAGTCATGACAATATAAGCTATTTCATTCTTTAAAACATACATTCTTTTGAGACATCTTGATTTATCTACTAACAAGTAGACTTACTCTAATGTGCGACTATTTATCATACATAATTATTCTGTCATGTTTATCTTACATATAATGTATATCATGCATATCTTATATATCTAATCTATTGAACAATATGAAGAATCTTTTGTAATTTAAATCTAACAGAGTTAGAACATACATGAAGCCAAACATATATAAAGAAGATTACTGAAATTTAAAAATATAATTACTCAAATTGATTCTAAATGATTTTCTTGTTCTCGACTTCTTCCATCTCCTTTTAATTAGCACCTATAATAAAAAATTTTGCATTTAATATTCTATCTCATATAACTTATTATTGTTCAATTTCCTCATCTTAATTATGAGTTTAAATCATTAAATTAGTACTAATATTAAAATAAAAAATTTAAACAAATTACTTTTGAAAGTTAAACTCTAATCTTCACTATTTCAAAACTCCTCGATCAATAATATGAAATTTGCTCTTTGTTGATTTTCAAACATTAATGAATATGAATCTAATTTAATACTTAACTATTATATTAATATAACTAAATCTTAAAAAAAAATATAAATAAATAAACTATTTCACATTTAACTTTTAAGTTTCTCGGATAGATCTACTCCCTAGCACGCTTCACCAATTTCTTCTCCTTCCAAGTTGAAATCACTATTTGTTTGTCCTGATTTCAATAAACATTTCTATTCACCTCATTTAAACGCACACTCATATGTATGTATGTATGTACGTAGTACGTACGTATCAACGTATGTA
>NW_018164909.1:1323974-1345336 GCF_001263595.1 Phalaenopsis equestris
TATATATATATATGAAAAAAAATAAATTAATTAACTTTAATAAATAAATAAAAAATTCAATTCTTCCTTATAACTGTCGATCAGCTGCCCTAACTTCACGCACGAAGGTTCTGCTCCTTTGGCCTCGGCTCAACCACCGACTTCTTTCTCCTCTGTTGCACATGTCGTACGCAAAGATTGCAGGCATCGGCGCCCCATCCTCTCCTCTGCGCAAGGACAATGTTGAAGTTCGACCCCTTCCTTTCTCATTTTCAATCAAGGCTCAACCCGACACCGCGTGCCGCCACAACACCGCTTCCTCCTCCGGTTTGGGTTCGGCATTGAATCAGGTAAGAGATACTCACGACTCCTTAGGCTTCCACACGCGAACACACAAGGTTTACCCTAGACTTCGGCTTTCCTTCCCCACAATAGAGCCGGAAACTTCCTTCCCCTCGACAGAGTCGAACACTTCCCCATTCCTTCTTTCTCTTCTTATTTCTCCTCTTTTTCTCTTCATTGGTGTTGCTCCCCTTCTCTGCTAGTTAATGGTCAAATAATGATTAGAGGTGTGCGATTTAATCCCTGTAGAGAGATGTGTTTTCCTAATTGACACGTATTCTATTTATTATTTTTATTTATTTCAAATTTCATTTATTACAAAAGAGAAGTCAGCTGATATGAGAGTGAAACTTTTTGTCATAAAACTAAAGGATAGTGCCTCTCTATGATGAGAGAATCAGAAAAGGGTGAAAAAGAGAAAGTAGGAGCCAGGTTACCACATGGTAGAAGATAAATGAGATGCAGAGCAAGTACTTAGCCCACTGAAATAGATGTGAACGCTAGACCATGAGCAGCTTCTACAGCAGCTTTGGACCAATTTAATAAGGAGAGGGAAGGTTGACTAGGGACCACCCTAGGGTTTGAACACGCTACCCAAAGCAGTGAGCAACTCCTTTGCCATCTAATAGAATTTGTATTATTTTTGTGTTCTTGGGTGATCTTTGTCATGTTTTCCTGTCAAGATAGCATTGGTGTCTTTGAATCTCCCTATGAGGGTTGCATCCGATGATGAGAATATGCTCTCGCTGTAATTTGTCATGAGGAGTTTGTATCTACCATCCCCTACTTCTAGTAACCTTTCCTTCCCGTTATTATTTCCCTCCTCTACTCAGTCGCGCCTTTCCATTTTTTTTTTCTCTGGCCATCTTTCATATTTGGGGTGTAAATGAGTCGAACAAGCTTGAGCTCAGCTCATTAATGAGTTCACGAGCCAAGCTTATTGAGCCACAATCTCAACCTCAAACTTGACCTTGTCTATTAAACGAGCTCAAGCTCAAGGTCTGTTGACTAGCGAGTCAGCTTTGATTTGCCTAACGCTGATCATTTTGATCCATTTTTCGATGAGTAGTTGTTGCATCTTCCTCTTCCTAATGCTTTCTCTGATGAGCTCTCTTGAAATTGAATTTTTAATTTGAGCTTGCGAACCAATTGCTTCCCCTACAAGCCGAGCTCGATCTAGAGCTCGCCATTCGAGCTCGACCCGAGCTCACAATTTGACAAACAAGTCGAGTTCGAACCTGTCATGGCTCTAGCTAGACTAAATTTATTTGCATCCCTAGTCATATTGTCTACTCTCTCTCAGGGTTGATTCCAAACCTTTGGCTTTTGTCCAACCGGAATCCTCCACCCACTTGCCAACAATCCACCACCAGTCAGCATCATCCCTGCGAACCTAATCACTGGTCACCTAGTCCCTTCCCCGCATTCACCACCACCGCCCTTCCACCTCATCATCCTGACTGTCCCTAACATCCCCCATCTTGCGACTAGCCTACCCCCACTCTTCCATCCACCAAACTTCCACAATACAACTTTCATTGAAACTATTGTCATTATTGTGCTCATTTAGCTTTCATCGTGTCGTTGTACTGCTTGGTGGCTTTGTTCCGATAATAATATTTTTGCTTATTATTGTTTGGGGTTAACTCTGGTATCATTAGGTATAAGAGTTAGTCTAACTATAATCTTACCATAGGATTTCTAGCATCCACCAATACCTAACCCACACCCAAAACCTAATTGTATGGTCGAGGAGTCAATTGTCAAATTTTACCAAGTACTACAGCGACTCAATGTAATTAAAGGCCAGGGAGTCACCGTCTGTCGATCGCCAAATTAGGAATTGTCGGTCACCGGAATAGATATCTCGAAGTCCGGTTTTAAAAGTTGTTTGATTTAATTTATATATATAGTTTGGAAAAAGTAATATTTCAATTTTTGAAAATACAAGACCGAACCGATTTCATATTTGCAATAGTTTAAATCATTGAGTACAACACAGCAAGTAATGCACCTATCTCGAGGAATAGACAGACAACTTGTTAGTGAGACTCAATAAAATAAACTACAGAATTTATGACATCTGTTTGGTCTGCAAACTTTTATATTGACCGACAAGTTCTTCTATCTAATATGAAGAATTAAATAGAATTTATAATATTTGGGTTCTTGAAGCTCCCTATAAAAACAAGCCCATTATAGTCAATTACATATTAATGATCAAAGTCACTTAAGAAAACTCTCGATTTAGATAAGAAAATATTGTCTTCAAGGAATTCAAAAGGATGTGACTTTTTAAAGATCGGACAAAGAGGTGCGAAATGGGAAAGACTCAAATTTGAAACATTTTATTTGCGGAATCCAAAGAAGGAAAAAATTAGGGGTCATCCCAAATTCTAAGGAGAACATCGGTGACTTCCGAAGCTGTCCTACAGTTTGGCTTCAGTTTCAATGAGATAGTATTAAGTTTTTCATCCTGCTAATTTTGTTAGTTAGGGCTTACATTTGTGTAAGACTATCCTACAAATAGTCTGAAAGAGGATTTAGGTTGTGACAAACGACAACCTCAGAATCCTAAAACGAGTTAGGGCTTAAATTACATAATATGATTGTGCAAAATGCCTAAAGATGAGTTGAGGATTTATGTCGCACTAGGCGGACAACCTCGAAATCCTATGAGTTGTTTAATTCTAAAGAGAGAGATGTGCTGTTGTAGATTCTTATGTTGTTGTAGATTGTTGTTGTAGAAGATTGCCCACAAAGTTAGCTCCACGCTCCTCAGCAAAAGTAGCAGTCCTAAAGTCTAAGATTTAATAACTTTAAATGATAAGTTTAAGTTCAACCAGGGGGGTAAAGTTGATTAGAACGACACCGGTTAGAATCTCACGGTTCCTTTATTCTGATATCAATATTTTCTTTTGAATTTACTTAACTTCAACGAGTTGTTAAACTTATTTAAACCGAGGTGATCTCGTTAGCAACCGTGAGTTACCTCATCTGAAGGACTTCGGTAAATTCAAAAAGATGTATTATGAAAATGTTTTTTTTTTATTTTGTTTTGAAAATCTTGTTTAATTTTGAAAAAAATATTGATTGATTTTGAAATGTTTGTTTTGTTTTGCAGGTGAAGTAAGGTTTACAACCAAACATGTATAATATTTTAAAGCGAAAGTAAATTGCAGTAAATGTCATCAATTAAATATCACTATAAAAGCGTACATATGATCTTCTCGCTGCTCCCGTTAAAAGATTAGAACTTGTGACGGAAAAAAAAAACTTAAACAAAATTGCAAGGGCAGATGAAGGTGTGACTCTTAAACCCTAAGTCAAAACTTGGTAAGTCTCTAAAGGTTTTAATGGATGATTTTCTTAAACAAAGAATAATGAGCCCAATTAGCCTTCAAAACATCCAAAAGGTCATAAAAGCGTCTGGGGAACAATCCCTAACAACTTTTAAATTCCTTTTGAAGTGTTTCAAGTCTATTTGAGTCTATTATATTGTTCAATTAATCATTCCAAGCTTTAAATTTAATTTTAATGAGTTAATACACCTTATGCTCATTGAACCTGATATTTTTAATTATCTCGAGAGTGGGGTACTCAATTAATCAATTAATATTTTACTTAAGAGTTATATAAGTAGATGTCCCTAGAGCAAGCTTAAGTCATTAAAAATTTTGTACCTACGTTTAAAGTTGGGCTTGTAGTGTTTAAAGGTGTTAATTATCAAACTTTTTTAAACTTCATTAAACAATCTTGGATTAAGCCTAGCTCACCACTAAGTCTTTAACAATTTTCATGGGTGAATTTGTAATTATCAAAATATTAATTTAAGTGATATGTATTCTTATTAAAATATCATATTATACACAATCATGGGCTTCAAATAACTGAATAATCATCTTCCTAACCTAAGTCCATCACTTTAAAATCACTTAATTTTAATTAACTTCCAAATTCTGAAAATTAATGAAATTTCAATTTTATTCTTATCATCAAAATGTAACAAATTGGTTTCTACCTTCTAACCCGTTATGTTTCAAACATCCAAAAGAATTCATTTAAATCAAAATTACTCATTTCCCCTTAGTTAATCCTAAATTTTGATTAAGACACCAAAATTTAAAATTATCATTCTGCCCCTGGGGCTCTCCACTTCATAACTCATTAAATATAATTCAAATGATTTTGAAACTTTTAGAGTACCACATTCATGGGTCAATTAAGATATTAGAGGGGAAAATGTGATTTTTTCAAGTTTAATTTAATTTAAATAATTATTTTAATTTAGAATATAGTATTTCCAATATCAATTTATTTAACTAATCAAAGTGAGATTTTTGTTCACGAGAAAATTATTGGAGGTTCACCTAGGTCAGATAACCACTTAACAAAATTTCATATTTTTTTTCAAATTATATTTTAATTATTTATTGATTTTAATGATTTAATTAAATAGAAAATATGTTTTAATCACAAAAATTATTTTTTACATTTTTATTAAATTTCCCTAAGTCCAAAGAGCTCAGAGAAACAAACTTTTATTTTTTTGATTTTTAATTTATTTATTATAGTTATTTTAATGACAAATTAGGAAAAATATATTTTTAGCCTTTAAAAATTTATATTTAACTTAGAAAAATTAGGAAAAATATTCTAATGAGTATCAAGTGATATGGAAGTAATTAAAAATAATTTGGTGCATTTTCAATTTTTTGAAATTTTTAATTATTTTTAATTCAAAAATTGGCTCAAAAATAAAGTATTTATTTCAAAATAATTTTTATTTTTATTAAGTGCCCCTGATCACATAAAACTCAGAAAATCATTTTTCATAATTTTCCTAATTATATTTAATTTATTAAAATTATTTTAATGTCAAGAATATCATTTTATTTAGAAAATCAACTTTAGTGTTAAAAGTAAATCAAATAAATTTTAAATTTTTACAATGGGTTAAAATAAGTATTATTTATAGTGTGAAATTGATTTTGATAATTTTTTAAAAATAAAAAAATTAAGTTTTAATTTTTATGAGTTTTTACGGTTAATTACCTATAGTGATTTATATAAATACTAAAATTTAATTTCTAATTTTTCAAAAGTCATTTGATCATAAGGAACCTACCAAAACAAATCCTATGATTTTCTGATTTATATTTTAATTTATATATTTATATTAAGCAAAATAACCATCCAAACTTAGAAATTAAGGTTACATGTGTAGAGATGCTTTCTGACTTTAGAAAAATCACAAAATACCTATACTGCCATGGGGCTCCTAAAATAACAAGTCGTGACAATTATTATACACTTAATTAAAATTAAAACATTGCAGAGGTTATTTAATTAATTAAAAATCAGAGACACCAAATAATTTTTAATTTTGTTCCACACTACTCGCTTCTATTCACTGAACAACAGGGTATTTTTATTTTATTTTTATAAATTTTCTATGCAAAGAAATGAATTTCCTAACTTCTGGAATTAAAATAAATCAAAATTCCTATTTTTCTACTTATCCGAGTCAGCCGCCACGCCATCCTCGTACGCGTCAAACTTTCCACGCGATGCTCCTTCATTCGACGTCGCAATCCACCTCAGCGCCTCGTCAGCCCATGGTTATCGTCCCCTCATTTCTTCTGACGAGATCTGGACCGTCCAACTGATACACGCGTGATCGATGGCTTATGATCATCGTCCCCGGTGGTCATAACCCGTGAACCGCATGACTTCAGGTTTGTTCGTACACATTCATCTACTCAAGACGAATGCATGTATACGGCTACATGCGTATGAAATACAAGCTCTCTTCACAAAGGCCCAAACCGAGCCAAATATTAGGGTTGAGAGTTTATACCTTTGCCCAAGAGATAAGGCCTCGATTGGGTGGGTGCTTGTAGAAGCTTCAGTGGAGTCCAACGAACCTCCTGGAAGTCGCACTTCCCTCTGGTGAATGCTCCAAGTATGAGCTCGACCAACAGGTGGTGTGGCCTTGGTCGAACAGTGGGTTGGAGGGCTCAAAGTGATGGGGTTTGAGTGGGGAACTTCTCCTTAAGCTCTGGTGAAGCTCAGTGAAAGGTTAATTTGAAGTTTGGTGGAATGTGGCGAGGTGTCCTGTTTCTGACCGAATTTTGAGCTCTGGAATTGAGCTCAGACAGTGGTGGAGGGGGCTGGGCTGGGAAATGATTGGATTGAACTTAGGAAAGCTTGGAGTCTCTGGAAACAATTTGTCAGAGTTTTTCTTAGTTTTTTTTTTTTTTCTTGACCGTGAGAAGGGTCCTATTTATAGAGGGAGTCATGACTGCCACCAAAGCAAGCCATGGGGCAGAGAGGAAGCTTATGTGGAAGGATAAACGGCGCAAGTGACCAATGAAGTCGAACCATCTCAAAAAGTCCTAATCTTAGGTTTGATCCATTTGGGCCCTCTCGGGAATGGTGTTTTCCGGCAACTAGGCCGGCCGGCCAGGGCTGAGCTGGTGGCTAGCTAGGTCAGGGGAGCCAAAAGGTTTAATTGTGATAGTTGGGGGCTTGGGAAGATTGGTGGGAAGAATCCTTATGATTTAGTCAAATTTAGGAAGAAATCCACTAATTTAGGGGACCCTTGGTCCATGGCTCAATTCTTGGGTCTTGGGTGATTTGATTAGTATCCTAGGTGGCTAACCAGGGCAGGAGAGTGTTAAGGTTGGCTAACGCAAAGGATTTGGGTCAATTTGAATACAAGGAGGTGTCTAGGAATATAAAAGTGAAGCTTGCCCCCATCAAGCTGAAAAAAAAAAAAAAGATTCTTTGTGATGGAAGAACCTGATGAGGGAGGGAGAGAATGAGAAAAAAGGGATAAAATTACTACTTAGAAGATAATGAAGAAGGCAATGTCGTGATAGTACCTGCCCTGCACTACTGTCAGGATATTTTCTTGAAGATCCACTATCTGCAACAGAAGGAACTATCAATCGAGGAGTATACCACAGGCTTTATGCTACGCAAGTTTAAATATGAACTGACTGAGAAAGAGGAGCATACAATAGATAGGTACATTGGAGGCCTAAAGGCTATCATAAGCAATGTGGTCTAGCTACAAATCTATTAGACACTGAGGTACATGTAGACTTATAGTACTGAATGTGGACTACAGAAACAGGAAAAGATACCCACCCACATTTGGACAGCCCCCTGTAACTGGTAGCATTAACAAAACACGCCTGGAGGAGTTGCGAAAATGGATTGGTGAATAACAAGATAGATCATAGTAGGAAGAAGCCTGAGAAGAATAGTACGCCCAACACATTTCTAGTCAGAAAATGTTTCAGATGTCACGAGTATGGACACATCGCCTCCGAATGCCCAACGAACCAAGTTCTCTCATTCACCAAGCAAGGTGTCGTGGAGGAAGTGAGGGATGAAGAGACAGCTGAGGAACGGGATGAGGAATATCAACTCCATGAAGATGAAGGAAAGATGCTAGTTGTGAGAAGAGTTCTACAAACAGAACCATGGAAGGATCACTTGTGGTTAAGGCACAACATCTTCCGCACCAGGTGTACAGTAAGGGGGAAAGTGTGTAGCTTCATGATCGACAGAGGGAGCTATGAGAATGTGGTCTCCGCTTTCAGGATGAAAAAGTTGGACTTGGCTACGCATAAAAAATCCCAACTTATTCTGTGACTTTGGTGAATAAAGGGAATCAAATAAAAGTGGATTATTAGCAGTGCTTGGTAGAGCTTTCCATTAGAAAATATTTCTAGGATCATATGTGGTGTGATGTGGTGCTCATGGATGCCTGTCACATTCTATTGGACAAGTTGTGGTAGTTCATTCACAAGGCTCAGCACGATGGGTTCATGAACACTTACTCGTTCACAAAGGAGGGAAAACACATCGTTCTCTTACCAATCAAGGATTCCGGAGAATCAGTAATGCATGTTGCAGAGAATCCTAAGATCTCACGTGCATCTTTTTTGCCAGCAGTACGAGAAGCCCCGATGGCAATGGCCTTAGTCGTCTTAGAGGGAACTGAAGAAAAGACTAAACCACCAGAGATAATCTAGCCACTGCTAGCCAAATTTCAAGATGTGATGACTGATAACCTACCAAAGGGCCTAACCCACTTAGAAATATTCAGCACGCCATTGATCTTATCCTTGGATCGATACTACCAAACAAATCTGCTTACAAACTTACACTAGTGAAGTACGAGGACTTGCAAACCAGGTGCAGGATCTCATTGCAAGAGGGTTGGTGTGAGAGAGTATCAGCCCATGTGTTGTTCCCGCTTGATGGTGCCTAAGAAGGATAGGTCAATGAGTATGTACATTGATAGTCGAGCTATCAACAAAATCATCATCAAAGTACAAGTTTACTCTACCTCACCTATAAGATCTATTGGACAAGTTGCATGGTGCCATTACCTTTTCCAAAATCAACATGCGCAGTGGATAACACCATATCAGAATGAGATCGGGGATGAGTGGAAGATGGCCTTCAAGACCAAAGATGGGTTGTTCGAGTAGACAGTCATGCCCCCCTTTAGGTTGTCCAATGTTCCTAGCACATTCATGAGGATAATGAACCCGACGTTTCGAGTTTACATAGGGAAGTTCATAGTCATTTACTTAGACGACAACCTCGGGTACAACAGGTTAGAGGAGCACTTGCTGTATCTAGGACTAGTGATAAAGATCCTACGAGCAGAAAAACAATATGTCCAATCGAAGAAGTGTTGCATCATGACAACGCGGGTATGTTTTTTTGGATTACATTTTATCTAGTACATTCATTCAAATGGACCCTATGAAGACAGAGGCGATCGAGAGTAAGACACCCCCACAGTCCTTTAAAAAGCTGAGGCAATTTTGGGGTTGGCAACCTTTTATAGGTTCATCAAAAGCTTCAGCACCATTACAGCGCCCCTGACAAAGCTTTTGAAAGGTAAGAAGTTCCAGTGGATAATGCCAGTCCAGTCCAAGTTTGACATTCTGAACAAGGTGACACGGGCCCTAGTGTTAGCTTATCAGACTTCAATCAGTTGTTTGAGGTGAAGTGTGATGTTTCTAACATCCGGATCGGAGCAATATTGAGCCACGAAGGACGTCCCATAGCCTTTTTCAGTGAAAAGTTGAAAGAGTACTGGAGAAACTATTCTACATACATCAAGAAGTTCTATGTCATTGTTAGAGCTCGTCAACATTAGAGTCACTGCCTACTGACGAGCGAGTTCACTATTCACAAATTACGAGGCCCTGAGATTCTTGAATAGCCAGAGCAAGCTAAGGATTAGGCGTGATTCCTGAATTGAGTTCTTGGCATCGTTCCAGTTTGTGCTTAAGCATAAGGAAGTCAGAACCGAGTAGAGGATGCCTTAAGCCGCCGCCATCTGCTAATAACTTCCATGCAGACCAGCGTTGTGGGATTCGAGGTGGTAATGGAGTTCTACAAAACATGAGGATTTCAAGGAGATTTGGGAACAGTGTTGGGAAAAATTTATGAGATAGTACCACAGAGCTGATGGCTACTTATGCCATCATAACAGGTTGTGTGTTCACAGATGCTCATTGAGTCCATCATCCAAGAGTCACAACGAGGGCCTAACAGGGCATTTTAGCATAGAAAAGTCTCTCTTACCAATGAAGAAACACTTTTTCCCCGACTAATAAGAGATGTGGAGCAATATGTCCAACAGTGCAGAGTTGTCACCTAGCCAAAGCCAAAAGGCAGAATACGGGATTATACACACAATTACTGGTACCATAGGCTATTTGGGCATTAGTATAGATTTTATGCTGGGTCTTCGAGGATGCGGTGGAATAAAGAGTCGGTGATAGTTGTAGTTGAAAGGTTCTTGAAGATGGCTCACTTCATCTAATGTCACCGGACACAGGATGCATCACATATTGATGGCTTATACTCCAGGGAGATCGTAAAGTTATATGAATACCTTGAACCATTACATCTAATATAGACGTTAGGCTCCTAAGTCACTTCTAGAGAATCCTGTAGGGAAATTAGAGACAGCCGTTGGTATTAAACTTCAATTCAACTCAACAACTCATCCGCTGACAGATGGTCAAATAGAAGTGGTGAACAAGAGTGAAGGGGACCTCTTAAGGTGCTTTATAGGAAAAAACATCAAGCAATGGGAAGTAAATCAACCTTCACTCCAAATTCATCCTCTATTTTAATATATTCAATGTTGAATTGATGTGGCATTGGCTTTTCGGCGCTTGATGCTTCTTAAGGAAAAGGATTTGTGTCATCTTCTCCATCCAGTAGGTCATCATTATTACTACATGTGATATCTACATGTTGTCTTCTTCCAAAATCAGCGAGTTTCTTGTAATTTGAGTTTAGCCCAGTGTAAATTTATGGATTTAATTAGGGTTGGTCAAAAGTTTAAGAATCAGGTGGATGGTGTAAGGATAGTTTTGGTGGAGGTAGAAGGATTAGTTTTTATGGAATTAGGATTTGAAAAATAAAATTTAGATCTACATAGATCTAGGATTAGAATTGAAATTTGACTTTGATAATAAATAACACCGTTCTAGGGTTCTCAAAAGGTGTAGGAGCGGGTTGGGATAAAGGGTGAGCATTTGGTCAATTTGGATGGATCTATTTTTAAATTGGTCAAACCGATTGCAATCGAAATCTGAAATCCAAAACACCAAATCAATCAAATTTTCAATAAAACCAAACATACTAAACAAAAGCTTACTTCGAATTAAACGGTTCGATTATGAACAAACTGAAATTTAGTTGTTGGTTAAAGTTTGGTTACAAGCAGACATTAAGAATTACATATCTTACATATATAATATCAATTTAATTTCATAAATCTTCCATTTAATTTCAATTTTTTTCATTTTTGGCCTTCAGTTTTTGGTTTATTCTTTTAAATAAAAATTACAACCGAACCAGCAACCAGTCTTCCGCCAAATGAACAGTGAAAATGGGCATAAGAAGAAAAGATGCTCAATAAAATCCTCTATAGCATTACAAAACAGGCATAGACAAGCAAGCCTCAAGCCTTTCAATTTTAAAATATCATCACAAGGAATTACACAATGAAAAACCCTCCACGCCAAGAAAGACATAAAAGGGTTAAAGCCCAACTCCAAACACTCTCCCCAAGGGTTTTCATTAAAGGTATGTAAAGCATAATATAAAATTTTAGTAATCGAACCTTTTGCTAACAATTTCGATACCGGAGTATCTTTCAAATCAGGCTCATAAGAAATAGAAAAAATATATTGTGCACTCTCAAAACCCACCAACTGCGTAAGAAGGGGAAGATTCCAATTACCATCCAGCTAAGTGTCAAAAACAAGAAGATTAAAATGCACCTCCTCTCTCAAATGCAAAGGAATCTGGGCCCAGCAATCATGCCAAAAAGAGAGGTTACCACACCCCAGCTCCCAATAAATAAAATCCTTAGCCCACTCTCTAATTTGTAACAGCTTCTTCCACACCCTACAATCACCCATCCGCCAATTAGCCAAGGAGGGTTGATATTATGGCAATATTTACCATGCATGAACACAACCCACAAGGAGTCCCCTTTCCGAAATTTAAACCATGATTTGAAAAAGTTTATGTTGGCAATATGATGAAGCGATTTAAAGCCTAACCCACCTGTGTAAGTCGGTTTCTAAATGCTCTTCCAAAGCAACCACCTCCTACCGGAGTGGCCACCCTCCAATAAGAAATTATTGAAACATCTTTCAAGGACAAATTGTGTACTCTTTTTAGTTTGTAGAACTTGTAACGCATACAACGACAAACTCTGTTGGATGCTCTTAAGCACAGTAATACAACCACCAAATGACAAGAAATTATTTTTCCAATCAAGGATTTGTTTCTACGACCTCATCTAATTGAGTTTGCCTTCTCCTACCCTTGAGTAAATTGACCACCAGGTATTTTAGCGGAAGAGCAATGAGAGAACCTGTAAAATTGGCAACCCAACTAGCGTTTCCACAATCGACGGTGTTGCCCATATACAAGTGACATTTATTTGCACTAAAAATAAGCCCAGAAACCAACTAGAAGTTTTCCAATAATTAATATATTTTTCTTGATAGCTTATTTGCTGGCATTAAAAAACAAAATAACATCATCAGCATAAGCCAAATGAGTGACCAGAACCTTTGATTTATGGGCGTAGTGCAAAGTAAGAACTTTACTATAAAGAACATTAATCAATCGAGAGAATTAATCAAAGACCAAGATGAAGATAGTAGGGAATAAGGGGTCACACTGCTTAATCCCACGACCAACACTAAAAAAACTATGAGAATTACCGTTAAGGAGGATGTTATACTTATTACAGTGAAGCCAGGTGTGAATTAGCTTACAGAAATCAGGAGTAAAACCTCTTGCTTTAAGGGCAGCAAGAACAAAATCTCCGCTTAAAGAGTCATATGCTTTACGGATATCCAATTTAGTAATCAAGTTGCCACCTCTGCATCTTTCTTCATTATCATAAATTAGTTCTTGAGCAAACATAATATTATCAATAATCCCCCAACCTTGGATGAAAGCAGATTGATTCGGAGATATTAAATGAAGAAGATGAGGTTGAATCCTTCTAACCAAAAGTTTACTAATAACTTTCATTACAACAGATGTAACAAATATAGGTATAAAATGCTCCCAAGGAGTTTTTTGAGTTGATTTAGGGATGAGGACAAGAGTGACAGCAAATAAGTAATTAGCAGGGGCCTCGCCCCTGAAAAAACTTTGAATGGATTCCACAACTTCTCTCTTAACACTACTCCAGCATTTAGTGTAAAAATCAGAGGTAAATCCATCCGGACCAGGGGCTTTATTACAATTAATTTCCAAAAGCACAATAAATATCTCCTCACCCGTAGGAATGCCACATAGATCTAGCTCCTCCGTGTACCGTCTCACATCATCAAAAAGATGAGTCTCAATAGTGCCTGAGGTCTCACGCGCTTCAAAAAACTTGGAGAAATAAAGAACAACACTCTCACCTTACTCATCCCTAGTTATCTAATTTCCAGTAGCATTCTTAATTTTAGCAATGATGTTGAGAGTCCTACGTTGTTTAATACATGCATGAAAATACTTTGTATTTCTATCACCTTGAGTAAAGTCTATCTCCCCAGCTTTTTGTTGCAGCAACTCTTCCTCCCAAAGAGAAGCCTCTGACAACTCTTTATATGCTTCCTGAAGATGAGGAACTAGATCGACAGAAGATTCATCAAGAGCCTATAACATAGTGACCATATGTTCAACCATTGTGACCCTTGCATGGACAGCCCCAAAAACTTCCCAGTTCCAAGTTCTCAAAGCAGACACCACTTTTTTATGTAACTTCCAAAGTATAAGCCAAGCATTGTCCACCTCAACACATCTCCAATTAGCTGCAATAAGTCTCATAAAATCATCGTGTCTTGCTCAAACATTCAAATATCTGAAGTGATATATAGAAAACTTTTTGAAAAAATCAAAGGAAAGGAGGAGGGGATTATGATTAGACCCAGAACTACAAAGATGTTGTACTTGTGAGAAGCCATAAGAGGTAATCCACGACTGAATAGCAAGAGCCTATCAAGACATTAAAAAAGTTTCCCCCTTTTCCAAGTGAACTTGGAACCTACAAAACCCAAATCAAAAAAGTCATGCAATTTTCATAGCCCCGTTGAATTTATCTATCAAGGCGGGGTCCACTCTCCTTCCTCCAAATTTCTCAGAATCATGCATAATCATATTAAAATCCCTGCCAACCATCCAATTATCTTGGATTAACGCTCCCACACTAGAGATTTTGTGCCAAAGGTCTTATCTGGCAGAAGTAGATGAACCAACATATATGAATGTCAGCCATCCCGAAAACTCATCCATTGAAAAATAGACATGCACAAATTGTCTATCATCAACAATAATATTAACTGTGATGTGCTTCCGCCAAAACAACCAATCTTATAAGAGAAATTACTAAAGAAAGAAAAATGGTTGAATTTACTCAGAATACGAATATCTGGAAAAGATACCATAGGTTCCAAAATAGAGAAAATGTCAACTTTATAAATCCTTGTCACTAATTTAAGTTTGTTAAGGGAGTAAGGATCCGCAACTCCCCTGATATTCCAAATTAAGACATTAAACATGGATAGACAACTTACCCTTTCTAGAAGATCTAGTCCGGATATGTCCATGATCACCCTTCGAATAATAATGATCCGCATCAGGCAATGCATTTCCCATCTTGAGATTTTCTAACTCATTATGGCCTTTATGATTTTTTCTGCGATATTTCTGAACTTGTCATTCTTCCCTCGTTATATTTGAAACCTCCTTCAAAGGGATGTCGAAGGCCACCGCAGCAGGGTCAGGATGGAGCATAGCATCCTCAAAATGATTAGTAGTTTCAGGAGGTGGGGGGTAGCTTCCCGGACATTAGGAAGACTAACCTCCTCAAAAGATTGATCCGCTCTCCTAACTCGAGGAGAAATAGGGTCAATATGTTTAGACGAAGGAGTGGTAATTTCCCGTTCAGTATGAAATCCAACCTCAGAAGGAGCTATATCCGCACCCCTAACTCGAGGAGTAGGCCCAATATAATTGGTATTCATGTCAGCATGAATAGTCGGAATCAATTCTTCCGCAGAGACAGTGTGGGTTGGGGGTGGTGGATGCACTTTGTAATAGGCTCACTATTATGATTCACCATATTCCGCTTCCGCAACTCGGGATGTAAGTGAAAACACTGAATGGGACCATGGCCAAACATACGATAGTGTGTACAATAAGAGGGATGTTGCTCTAATATCACCTATTGCCAATAACCATTGTGCGCAGAGCCGATCCAAACCTCTTCAGGAGGTGGTAAAGTTATATCATGCTCAATAAGGATTCTAGCCATAGAAGGTCTAGATAAAGTGTAGGTAGGGGAATCTATCTTTAGAGGTTTTCCAAACATTGCAGCTAAAGAAAACAGAATCTCGCGATTAAATAAATGAACCTTCAAACCAGGGAGTCTGATCCACACGGAAATAATAGGGGGTTCGGCTTTAGGTTCGAAATCAACCGACCACTTCAATATTTTCATAACAAAATCATCAAACCGCACCAAACGACGGACAAAAAGCCGTGTATAATCTTCCTCGCTAGTCGATTGAATCAAGATGTGCCTACCATCCAAAGGGGCCGATTTTCCAACCTCCAACCAGTTTTATGAGTTCAAAATATTTTCGGAGAAATTCCAATTTAGGATGACCATACACGAATTTCCCCACCAGAACGAAACGACAGGATGTAGCCAGATTAGCATTCTCAGAATCAGAAAGGAAAAGAGCGAGCTTACCTCCTTTTTTTATCAAGTAGCATGATGAAGCTAAACTCACTAACGAGGGCTAGCGAGTTGTGGTAAGCGGGAAGGAAAACCAGGTTATTCGAGACACCATTAGCATTGCCATCGACGGTGACGCCGGCGTAAGACCGTTCCATGACCACATAAGCTCAGCTCCATGAAATCGCCAGAAACCCTAGCAGAGCCAAAGAAACCATCGTTGCCTTATACATGTCTATATATATTCTTATTGAGAAAGAAATTTAAAAGGTTACATTCATCAACTGATTCGTTGCAATTTATTTTTGCTGTTAAAATTCATTAATTAAATCATTATATAAACCCAAATTTTCCTTAACGAAGTTTGCTCGGGTCAATCTTCCACCTCTAGCTTGCACACTTAACCTCCTTTAATTCCCCTCCAATCTGAAATTACACACACACACACACACACACACACATATTCCTATTGAGAAAAAAATTAAAAGGTTACATTCATCAACTGATTCGTTGCAATTTATTAAATGCATTTTGTTTATAATTTTCCCTTCGTCTAAGGGCCGGTTATCAGTATACTTGGCTCTTAGTTTATTTCTAGTTTAGGCTCACAAATTAGATCATTTTTTTCCTATAAATATTTCACCTCTTCTAACAATTGGAATAAGAAAAATGTGCATTATTCTTCTATATTTACAACAACAGAGCTTCAAATGAGAAAGTGAAGTTCAAAGAAGACGAAGCAAAAAAATTAAGTGCATGGCTAAACCAAATACTGCTTATAGTAACATTAATTCTAAGATCCACGCAGAATTAGTTATTAGAATTCACCAGCTACCTGTCTGAATGGTTATAAATTTTCACTAGCTCGTCATTAGATGACCTCGTCCCTCTAACAACATTAATAGCACCAGTAGCCATGGTACCTGAAACGTATCAACAATTAAATGATGCAAGACCTAAATTTTTAATCATTATACACTATCATCGTTTTCTACTCCAAAGCACAATGCTTGCCTATGCTTCAAATTTATAACAATGTAATGGAATGAAACCATACAACTTCTTAAAATGTTTAACTGTATAAGTGAGATGATAATATGATTGTCAACAAAATTTCAGGTATCAACCATAGTTGAGTTTGGAATAAATTTGCATTTCCAGTAAGACAATAACCCCTACATGAATGAAGCAAATATTTATTTCCATGGAGCTAGGGCTGATATTTGGATGAAACTATTGGATTACCACCAATAAAATGTTTAGCTTTCCGTAGCGATGACTGTGCACATGCACCCCAATTTGAGACATTAAAATGGCAATAACAGAGAGCCAAAATTTGGAAGAGCATAGGTTGGAGAGTTTTAAGTAAAACTGAAATGAAATATTGGTATATAGGTATTCTACTAATATAAATAGTGAAGATGATCATTTCTAGATATAAACTTAGCAGATAAAAAATCAAGATGAAAATAATGAGGAAGCACCTTGATCTGCAACAAGCCACCGGGATGAATTGTCAGCAAATAGTGCTATCTTCTCTTCTGGAAGAAGACCAACAACCCTTAAACCTTCAGAAAAATCCAAAATATCCTGCTCAAGCTGCCAAAGGGAAAAGGAAATACTAAGAAAAAAATTATGTTCCGAATGCCATATAACTGTGCTGCATCCTATGAAAGAGATATGCTAGTGCAAGGTTGTTGATCAAGCACGCTACAACTAGTTTTACTCCAAACCTAGCAAAGCCATCATTTTATTATTCAATCTTTTATGGGCAATGCATAAAATAAGTGGATGCCAAACATTGTCATGGACCTCTAACATGGTTTAATATAGGGGTTTTCATCAGAATTGAGGACTCAGTGCAGAGAATAGCATGTCATTCAAGCTGTCAGATGGCACTTACATCATAAATAATGTGTTTTCCTCGATTATCAGCTAATTTCTCAAAATCTAAAACCCACAAAATGCATTTTAGAATGGTGACAAAAAGTTGGTGTACACAAAAGTTATTCACGAATATAAAACATCATAAATTTTAGTTTCTAAGAAAATAAGTACTTAAAAATTAAATAGGTTAATTGCTAATAAAATAACAGGAGTCATAAAACTTTAGTTTTGGTGCCATTTCAATCCATCAATAGGTACGCAAAGATAGGAGAAAATGAAAAAGAAGCATAAGAAAAGGTGGCATTTACATATATGCCACAAATTTATTAATAAAACTACATTAATATTCTTTGAAGATGGGAGGTACCAAACATTAATGTTCTTAATTATTTAATACTTTTTAAATAGTCATAATTAAACAAATCTAATCGTGTTGATTACGTTAAAATAATCATAATTATTTGATATATATTGAATACTTATACTCTTGGATTTTGGCCCAGACATACTTAAAACATAATTCCAAAAATAACCCAATTTCATAGGTTTTTTAACGATGGGACTATTTCAACTTTTTTTTTCAGTAGATTGGGATTAATTTAACACTTTTTAAAAGTCAGGGACTAAAATGAAGCCCTTCAAATAGTTGGAGAACCATTTTATCACTTTTCTCAATTTAGAATTTACCAACTGTCCATCGCATGAAATGCAAGACAGAATTAATCAATCAGAAAAACTATTATAATGTGATGCTGAAAAAGGAAGCAACATTTACTTACCTGCTTGTAAGTTCGCTCTGTGGGAGGATCATGGTAGAGATCCACCAAAGCTTTCCGATGCCCATATTTCTCTGCTGTTGATTTCCAAATATCTGGAACTACCCTCCACTCATTCGAGTCCAAAGGCTTAGCATTCGACAACAAATTCGCCTCCAATATAGGCGAGCATTTTCTTCTAAACACACGGTTTACCTGCATTGCAAGTAAGAACTGTTTAACAAGAAAAAAAATAACGTTTACCACAATAAAGCATTCTAAAATGACAGATATTTTGGTCAAGCCAAACCTCAAATTCTCACAGCGCAACACATCTTAATACAATCAAATCTTGCAGCATGAAAGATCAAAATTTAATAAGGGATCTCAAATGGACATCACAAACACTGCTGTGGCTAATCACCTTTTACCTCGTGTTCTCATATACATGCCCTATCATCATGCGCCTCTTGCCATCACATATCTTCGCCTCACTGTTTGATACCTCCTGCAACAAAGTAGATTGAGACCACACACAACAGGGGGTAAGACGGGGGCTCCCTAGACCTCTTAATTCTATCAAGAAGCAGTTGCAGCCGTCCAACATGACCACAAGAAGCTGCTACCTCCCCCAGTCCAAATACGCAAAAACAAGTTGTTGCCACACTTTTCATAGCTAGAGCAATTTGAGAAGCTCTCAATTAGGGATGGCCAAACCAAAAGTCGGCTACTTTACTCAAATATAAATATTGGAGGCTAACATCTACATCAAACTAGTCCAAACACATGGCCAAATAACACTATAAACTGGATTTAAGAAAACTCAAGTGAACTCATGAAGAAAATGAAAGGCTAAAAGTCACCAAATTAAAGAGGAGGCAAACTTACACTTATCCAAGCAAGGCTAGCCACATAAATTAGTCAAAACCTACCGTGCAACCATTTTTTATGAGTTTATATATCGCTTCCAAAATAAGAGATTATTGTATGCCCAAAATTTAATCAAATTATGACACAGTTGTGTTGTCTTACAAAGGTATCCTTTCTTACATTCTCCCATGGTCGAAGCTTCAAGAAACCCAAGCACTGTAAAATACATGGTGAAGCAAGTGAACTCTCTACTTGGGTGAGGATTTAAGAAATTTGTATTCAATCTTCTTTCAGCATATTCATATCTAGATGATTTCCTTTTATCTTCCTTTAATAAAAAAACCTTAAGGATATCTTCAGTAATAAAATGTTGATTTGTAAAACATCATCACAGAACAGTGTCAAAGGTTCTACAAATGTCTTTGGTGCACCATTGTCACAGGAGCCGACTTTTCAGCATTAAGCTTATATGGTATGTTAAGTTTAAATAATAGTTTATTCGTACTTCTTTTGAGTTTGGATACTTTTATTAATACACTTCTAATTTTGATTCCTTATTTGCATTGTGTTTCGGCTCAATGATTGTATTAGTAATTGAGCCCTAGTTCTTAAATAAAAATAGTGTTTGTATTTTTTTCTTATTTAATGTTATTATTTTTATTTCTTGTATATTAATTTTTCCTTTTGTGAGCACAAAAAAATTTATAATTTTTCACACACCTTATGCTGTCGAGATGCACTAACTTCCAAACCTGGGGTGTGAGAGAATAACATCATAGCCACATTTTGCTTTTAATATTCCTTATCTTTGTAAGGCTTCGCAGTGGGATATGTTATTTTAGACTATTTGTAATAATTATTATTGTCTTATTATATTATTTATATGATTATTTGGTTACTTAATTTATTTTGATTTTGTGTGATTTCATTTATATAGAGCAGTGCTAAAGAGAAGAGTTGCTGCTGCCACTCATAGGACAGCAGTCTCAAGAGTTACTACAGAGATTATAAATTCCCCTAGAAGCCCCCGCTCTTCAAGTTGTCATTGTGTTGATCGTACTCAACCTATCGGGACTACTGGAACACTAACTCCCAATATTGATACTCTCATGGAGATGATGACACAAAGCTTTACACAGACATTACAAATAAATATCGCAGCTCAAGTCACGCAAGTAATTAAGTCTATCCAACAACCAGATCAACCAGCACTGCAAGCAACTAAATCTGCATAATAAGAAGCTACACATATACCAAATGGCACTGTCGGATCCAATGTTAATCAATCCATAAGCAATGCGTTAATATCTCAACTAACATAAGTCATCAGGACTACAATATTGATGCTAGAATTATAATGCAACAAATTATGACAACTAATATGGTGCGATAGAATCACACTGATGGCTACATGATATATTGTTGAGAAAATTAGGGCGAAGAAAAACAATAATCGACACAAATCCAGAAGAGCACAGATTTAACGAGGTTCGGCAAAGATGCCTACATCTTCGGGAGCAGAGCGGCGGCTTACTTTCAATATTCAGAAAAGAGGTTACAGAATAGATGGATACCTCTTGGGGTTACTAACAGACATATTTATAACCCCAGGAGTAAACCCTAGGTACAATACGTAATTACAACATTACCCCTGTACCGTACCGCGGGGCGTTGTCCCCGCCTCGGACCCCCAACCCACGTAACTTCCCGATTTGGACAGATTCTTCCGCTCCGCTCCACTTCGATCCAGCGTCTGTCCCTTTATGGTATATGAGTCATACCATAACAAATCTCCACCTTGGCGAATATCCAGCCTCTTAGGAGAAAAATACCTGGAGTTACACCTGCACCACTGTGGGTTGGGTCATCATGCTTCTCTAGCAACTGCAAACATTCAACAAGTCCAAGCAATGCAAGAACTTGTTGATAGTAACTGGCTTGGTCAACATATCAGCTGCATTCTCATCAGTATGAACCTTCTGCAACAATATCTCCCCAGAAGCAATCAACTCTCTGATCTTGTGATACCTGACATCAATGTGCTTGGTTCTCGCATGGTACACCTGGTTCTTAGCCAGATAAATAGCACTCTGACTGTCACAATGCAACTGAACTCCACCTTGCTCAATGCCCAGTTCCTTTATTAGCCTAGTAAACAATAAGTCTTCTTTAGCAGCTTCAGCTACTGCCATGTACTCAGCTCCAGTTGTAGATAACGT